>NW_028270179.1:43133159-43141496 GCF_037043375.1 Chiloscyllium plagiosum
TGACATCATCATCCTAGGGAAAAGACTCTCAGTGTCTGCCCTATCTAATCCTCTGCTACATGTGCCATCCACCACTGAAGGTGCCTATAAAGGTATGGTTAAATGTGGTAAATAACACCCTGCATTTTACTAATAGGGGCACAGAGCGGGTGGGTGTCAAACACTGGTTCATCCTCAGCTGGAAGATAGGAAACCCATTTTAGCAAGGTTGTGGAGAGGGGCAGGAGAAGATTCCTGGGAATGCTGTCCCTCCCACACCTCCCCCCTCTCCCTCTCCCTCTCCCTCTCCCTCTCTGGGGTATGAGAGGCTTCAGTGATGTGGATCAATTGGAAACACTGGGGTCTGCACCCCACCGCCCCCCCCCCCCAAACCCCTGGAGAAGAGACAGATCTGATAGAGGAGGGGTGCGGGTGAAAATGACAATGTGGAGGGAGTCGGGTGAGGGAGAAAGTGTCCGCACTGAGCAGAGGGATACGAAGGTTTATATGAGATGAGATTCCCTACAGTGTGGAAACTGGCCCTTCAGCCCGACAAGTCCGCACCGAGCCTGCAAAGAGTAACCCACCCAGACCCAGACCCAGACCCAGACCCAGACCCAGACCCAGACCCAGTCCCCTACCCAATATTTCCCTCTGACCAATGCACCTAACACTACGGGCAATTTAGCATGGCCCATTCACCTGACCTGCACATCTTTGGACTGTGGGAGGAAACTGGAGCACCCGGAGGAAACCCACACAGACACGGGGAGAATGTGCAAACTCCACACAGACAGTCGCCTGAGGTGGGAATTGAACCCAGGTCCCTGGTGCTGTGAGGCAGCAGTGCTAACCGCTGAGCCACTGTGCCACCCTTAAAGTGAGGGGGGGTGATCAGGGAAAGGAGCGATGGGGACGCAGTGCGACGTGGGTATCTGAAATGTGCTTCCTGACAGCATGAGAGAGGTGTGTTCCATCAGAGGGAGATGCTGACAGTGCTCGTGTCACTGGATTTGCAGTCCGGGGGGGGTCAGGCTACCGCTGGTGGGGACACTGGCTCAAATCTCATCCCAGCAGCCCAACGGAATTTCAACTCCATGAATAAAATCTACAACTGAGCTTCAGGAGTACTGTGTCCCGTTCTGGGTCACCCTGTTATGGGAAGGTGTTTGTCAAACTCGAAAGGGTTCAGAAGAGATTTACCAGCATGTTACCAATAATGGAGGGTTGGAGCCATAAATAAAGACTGGGACTTTTTGCACTGGAGTATAGGAAGTTGTGGATGACCTTAGAGAAGTTTATAAAATAATAAGTGGCATAGGTAGTGTTAATGGTAGTTGTCTTTCACCCAGGGTGGGGGATTTCAAGATTAGGGGAAATATTTTAAGGTGGGTCAGAGTATTGAGTACAGGAATTGGGAGGTCATGTTGCGGCTGTACAGGACATTGGTTAGGCCGCTGTTGGAATATTGCGTGCAATTCTGGTCTCCTTCCTATCGGAAAGATGTTGGGAAACTTGATAGGGTTCAGAAAAGATTTACAAGGATGTTGCCAGGGTTGGAGGGTGTGAGCTACAGGGAGAGGCTAAACAGGCTGGGGCTGTTTTCCCTGGAGCGTCGGAGGCTGAGGGGGGACCTTCAGAGGTTTATAAAATCATGAGGAGCATGGATAGGGTAAATAGACAAGGTCTTTTCCCCCCTGGGGTGGGGGAGTCCAGAACTAGAGGGGCAGAGGTTTAGGGTGAGAGGGAAAAGATATAAAAGAGACCTAAGGGGCAACTTTTTCCCCCAGAGGGTGGTCTGTGTATGGAATGAGCTGCCAGAGGATGTGGTGGGGGCTGGTACAATGACAACATTTAAGAGGCGTTTGGATGGGTATATGAATAGGAAGGGTTTGGAGGGACATGGGCCGGGTGCTGGCAGGTGGGATGAGATCGGATTGGGATATCAGGGTCAGCACGGACGAATTGGACCGAACAGTCTGTGTCCGTGCTGCACATCTCTGTGACTCTGTGAGAGGAGAAAGATTGTGAAAACAAAAGACATGAGGATGAATGTTTACGACCGAGGATGGTTTGTGTGTGGAATGAGAAGGTGATGGTCCAGTGGTCTTATTGTTCACTCACGCAATGTCCCAGGGTTCAAATCCTGGCACAGCAGGAAGCTGGAATTTGAATCCAATTTAAAAACAAAAGTCTGGAATTAGGAATCTCGTGATGATCATGAATCGATTGTCGGGTAAACCCATCATGGTTCACTAATGTCCTTCAGAAACGGAAACTGCCACCCTCACCTAGTCTGGCCTACATGTAACTCCAGACCCACAACGATGTGGTTGACTCTTAACTGCCCTCTGGGGCAATTAGGGATGGGCAATAAATGCTGGCTTCGCCATCGACACCCACAGCCTGTGAGTGAGTTAAAACATGAGTGAGCACAGTTACAATGTTGGATACAAAGCTTAGGCAAGTACATGAAGTTTGGATGTGGGGCAGGTTTAGTTTGGGGATTATGCACAGCATGGACTGGTTGGGCCGAAGGGTCTGTTTCCGTGCCATACGACTCTACATGACTGCGGCAATGATACTGGTTAAAATCCCACTGTCCTCTTAAGGGAAGGAAATCTGCCCCTCTTCCCCCAATGCCACTCCCTTTACCAGGCCTAGCCCACGAGTGACCTGGCTCGATTTTCCTAGCTGTCCTCTGAAACGGCTGAACGAGGCGTTCAGTCGCTGAGGGACCGGGCAGGGGTCAGAGAGGGAACTGAACCGTGGCCTGGAAGTGGGGGTGGGAGAGAGAGGGAGGGGTGGGAGAGAGAGGGAGGGGTGGGAGTCGCTCCCTTGGAGGGTCAGCTCCACGGGTGATGGGCGGAATGGGCACCGTGACGGTGCAGTGACCACCCACTGAGGTAGGCGATAGGGGGAGGAGGTGGGTAAGGGGTTTGGGAGCAGTGAGGGAATGGCAACACGGTGGCCCCACCCATCTCTATGGTATGGAAGGGGGAGACGGGCTGAATGGCCTCCCTCATCCAGCCCCCCCCAACACTGGCTGCAGCGGCGGTGGGTAAGGGGGCACCAAAGTCCCCTTCCCTTCCCAATCCCCACCACACACCACCCCCTCCTCTGCCCTCCCCCTAGCAGTGCAGTCTCGGAGATGGGGGACCTTCAGGCGCCCGCTGCATTCTGGGAAGCCCCTGCCGCCATTGCTAGCCCCCCAGCTGAGGGGAGAAAGAGAGGCCAGGTCAACAGGAAAGGGTCGGAGCTCCGCGGGGGTGGGTCGCCCTCAGCAAACTGAGTGGGGATTTTTTCTGGGGGGGGGTTGGTGGAGGGTGACGCGAGGGTATATGGGGGGGGGGGGGATTTTTCACTGACTCCTGTTTGATTTTCCAGCCTCAGAATTTGAACCAATCCCAAGCATGCGCACAGAGTAAACAGGAAAAGGTCGCCTCTGGGAGCTGGGAGGGAGAGACGTCCGCAGGAGCTTGGGAACTGTTCCGTGAGTAATCTGTGCCAGAGAGATACCCCCTACCCCAACTCCCCCTCCCACAAACAATCCCACCTTGCAGTCCCTCCTGGGGACAGAGCTCACTGAGAAAGTGTGCCAGAGACTTGGGGGGAGTCTCGGCCTCCTCTCTTGGAAAATCAGTGCGAAACTAAAGCGGGTTCCCCCTTCCCCACCCCAGAGGAGTTTTGTGCTGACAGAGAAAGTGCGAGCAGCTGTAAGCCGTTGCTGTTTGTCTCCCCCCCCCCGCCTCTGCTAAAGTTTCTGCGTTTGTTGAGGGGCCATTCCGCCCCTCAAGCCTGCTGCACCATTACAGTACAGTCAGGGTTCATCAAGAGTTTCCTGTTCCCACTTTCCTCCTCCCCTACACCTCAAAACATACACATACTCACTCTCATATACACTCACTCTCTCACACACACACACACTCTTTCTCTCACTCACCCACACCCCGACCACAATCTCTCTCTCTCTCCCACTCACACTCTCCCTCTCTCTCTCTCCCACTCACACTCTCCCTCTCTCTCCCACTCACACTCTCCCTCTCTCTCCCACTCACACTCTCCCTCTCTCACACTCACACTCTCTCTCTCTCTCACACACACACACACACACACACACCACTTTAGTCTGAAGAACCATATCTCACTTCTCCTTGTCAGCAGTCAATATTTTTTGCTGGAAACAGATATCACTGGAAAATCTCAGCGGGTCTGGCAGTACACTGTGCAGAGAAATCGGAGTTAACATTTCAGGTCTGGGTGACCCTTCCTCAGAGCTGTCAACTCTGATTTCCCTTTACAGATGCTGCCAGGCCCGATCAGCTTTCCCAGCAATTCCTGTTGCTGTTTCTGCTGGTCTTTTGGTGAATGTTTCTTTGGCCTTCACTGCTCTCTGTGGCAGAGAATTCCAGGCCTGGCATACGGGGCCCTGTGGGAGCAGGTCAGTCCTGGGCACGGTCAAGAGGTTTGGGAGACAGTGGGACTAGTCAAGAGCCTGACTTAACCCCCCCCGTGTGTGTGTGTGTGTTTCCAAATGCCCCACCCCCAACGCGTTTGTTTTTGACAAACACTGAAAAGCAGTGACACAGCATTGCCCAGATCCCATCTCCACAACAACACAGCTCCAGGCTGCGTAAGATGAGACAAAGTACCGAACAACTGAGGGCTCTATGAGAGAGCTCAGAGTTGGGTTTGGGGTTGGGGCGGGGGCGGAGATATTAGGGAGGGGGAGTTCAGAAGGTAGTTCTCGAACTTAGCACCACAGGCAACTAAAGGCAGAGCCACCCCATGGGTACTGCCATGGAAACCAGGAAATACCCGAGAGGCCGGAATTGGATGTTGCAGAGGTCTCAAAGGATTATGGGGAATTACAGAGATAGGGAGGGGGTGCAGGGGGTTACAGAGATGGGGAGGAGTGTGTGGGGGTTACAGGGATATGGAGGGGGTGTAGGGGGGATTAAAGGGATATGGAGGGGGTGTAGGGGGGATTAAAGGGATAGGGAGGGGTGTGGGGGGGATTAAAGGGATAGGGAGGGGTGTGGGGGGGATTAAAGGGATAGGGAGGGGTGTGGGGGGGATTAAAGGGATAGGGAGGGGTGTGGGGGGATTAAAGGGATAGGGAGGGGTGTGGGGGGGATTAAAGGGATAGGGAGGGGTGTGGGGGGGATTAAAGGGATGGGGAGGGGTGTGGGGGGTGCTACAGGTATAGGGAGGGGTGTGTTACAGGGATAGGGAGGGGGGTGTTACAGGGATAGGGAGGGGTGTGGGGGGTGTTACAGGGATGGGGAGGGGTGTGGGGAGGGTTACAGGGGTGGGGAGGGTTACAGGGATGGGAGGGGTGTGGGGAGGGTTACAGGGATGGGGAGGGTGTGGGGAGGGTTACAGGGATGGGGAGGGTGTGGGGAGGGTTACAGGGATGGGGAGGGGTGTGGGGAGGGTTACAGGGATGGGGAAGGGGTGTGGGGGGTTACAGAGTTAGGGAGGGGTGTGGGGGGGTTACAGTGATAGGGAGGGGGTGTAGGGGGTTTACAGTGATAGGGATGGGGTGTAGGTGGTTACAGGGATAGGGAGGGGATACAGAGACAGGGAGGGGGTTTACATGGTTACAGAGATAGGAGAGGGTGTAGGGGGTTACAGAGATAGGGAGGGAGTGGAGGGGGTTACGGAAACAGGGAGGGGGTGACGGAAACAGGGAGGGGGTGTAGGGGGTGTTCCAGGGATAGGGAGAGGTGTGGGGGGGTTACAGGGATAGGGAGGGGTGTGGGGGGGGTGTTACAGGGATAGGGAGGGGTGTGGGGGGGGTGTTACAGGGATAGGAGGGGTGTGGGGGGTGTTACAGGGATAGGGAGGGGTGTGGGGGGGTGTTACAGGGATAGGGAGGGGTGTGGGGGGGTGTTACAGGGATAGGGAGGGGTGTGGGGGGGTGTTACAGGGATAGGGAGGGGTGTGGGGGGGGTGTTACAGGGATAGGGAGGGGTGTGGGGGGGTGTTACAGGGATAGGGAGGGGTGTGGGGGGGGTGTTACAGGGATAGGGAGGGGTGTGGGGGGGTGTTACAGGGATAGGGAGGGGTGTGGGGGGGTGTTACAGGGATAGGGAGGGGTGTGGGGGGTGTTACAGGGATAGGGAGGGGTGTGGGGGGTGTTACAGGGATAGGGAGGAGTGTGGGGGGGGTGTTACAGGGATAGGGGAGGGGTGTGGGGGGGTGTTACAGGGATAGGGAGGGGTGTGGGTGGGTGTTACAGGGATAGGGAGGGGTGTGGGGGGTGTTACAGGGATAGGGAGGGATGTGGGGGGATTACAGGGATAGGGAGGGGTGTGGGGGGTGTTACCAGGGATAGGGAGGGGTGTGGGGTGTTTACAGGATAGGGAGGGATGTGGGGGGGTTACAGGGATAGGGAGGGATGTGGGGGGATTACAGGGATAGGGAGGGGGGTGTAGGGGGTTACGGAAACAGGGAGGGATGGAGGGGGTTACGGAAACAGGGAGGGGGTGGAGGGGGTTACGGAAACAGGAGGGGGTGGAGGGGGTTACGGAAACAGGGAGGGGGTGGAGGGGGTGTTACAGGGATAGGGAGGGGTGTGGGGGGGTTACAGGGATAGGGAGGGGTGTGGGGGGGGTTACAGGGATAGGGAGGGGTGTGGGGGGGGTTACAGGGATAGGGAGGGTGTGGGGGGGTTACAGGGATAGGAGGGGGTGTGGGGGTGTTACAGGGATAGGAGGGGTGTGGGGGGTGTTACAGGGATAGGGAGGGGTGTGGGGGGTGTTACAGGGATAGGGAGAGGGGTGTGGGGGGTGTTACAGGGATAGGGAGGGGGGTGTTACAGGGATAGGGAGGGGGTGTTACAGGGATAGGGAGGGGTGTGGGGGGGGGTTACAGGGATAGGGAGGGGTGTGGGGGGGGGGTACAGGGATAGGAGGGTGTGGGGGGGTTACAGGGATAGGGAGGGGTGTGGGGGGTGTTACAGGGATAGGGAGGGGTGTGGGGGGGTTACAGGATAGGAGGGGTGTGGGGGGTTACAGGGATAGGGAGGGGTGTGGGGGGGGTTACAGGGATAGGGAGGGGTGTGGGGGGGTTACAGGATAGGGAGGGGTGTGGGGGGGGTTACAGGATATGGAGGGTGTGGGGAGGGTTACAGGATAGGGAGGGTGTGGGGAGGGATTACAGGGATAGGGAGGGGTGTGGGAGGGTTACAGGGATAGGGAGGGGTGTGGGGGGGTTACAGGGATAGGGAGAGGTGTGAGGGGGGTTACAGGGATAGGGAGGGGTGTGAGGGGGGTTACAGGGATAGGGAGGGGTGTGGGGGGGGTTACAGGGATAGGGAGGGGGGTGCAGGGGTGTTACAGGGATAGGGAGGGGTGTGGGGGGTGTTACAGGGATAGGGAGGGTTGTGGGGGGTGTTACAAGGATAGGAGGGGTGTGGGGGGTGTTACAGGGATAGGGAGGATATGGGGGGTTTACAGGGATAGGGAGAGGTGTGGGGGGGTTACAGGGATAGGGAGGGGTGTGGGGGTGTTACAGGGATAGGGAGGGGTGGGGGGTGTTACAGGGATAGGGAGGGGTGTGCAGGTGTGTTACAGGGATAGGGAGGGGTGTGGGGGGTGTTACAGGGATAGGGAGGGGGTGTTACAGGGATAGGGAGGGGGGTGTTACAGGGATAGGGAGGGGTGTGGGGGGTGTTACAGGGATAGGGAGGGGGTGTGGGGGGGTTACAGGATAGGGAGGGTGTGGGGGGGGGTTACAGGGATAGGGAGAGGTGGTAGGGGGGTTACAGGGATAGGGAGGGTGTGGGGGGGGGGTTACAGGGATAGGGAGGGTGTGGGGGGGGGTTACAGGATAGGGAGGGGGGTGCAGGGGTGTTACAGGATAGGAGGTTTGTGGGGTGTTACAGGATAGGGAGGATTGTGGGGGTGTTACAGGGATAGGGAGGGGTGTGGGGGGTGTTACAAGGATAGGGGAGGGGGAGGTGTGGGGGGTGTTACAGGGATAGGGAGGGATGTGGGGGGTTACAGGGATAGGGAGGGTGTGTGGGGTGTGTTACAGGGATAGGGAGGGGTGTAGGGGGTTACAGGGATAAGGGAGGGGGGTTTAGGGGGTTACAGGATAGGGAGGGGGATGTAGGGGGGTTACAGGGATGTGGAGGGGGGTGTAGGGGTGTTACAGAGATAGGGAGGGGTGTAGGGGAACTTACAGAGAGGGGGAGGAGTGTGTGGGCGTTACAGGGATATGAGGGAGTGTAGGGGTTACAGGGATATGGAGGGAGTGTAGGGGATTACAGGGATAGGGAGGGGTGTAGGGGAATTACAGGGATAGGGAGGGATGTGGGGCGGGTTACAGGGATAGGGAGGGGTTTGGTAG
>NW_028270179.1:43141996-43266511 GCF_037043375.1 Chiloscyllium plagiosum
AGGGAGGGGGTGTAGGGGGGTTACAGAGACAGGGAGGGGGTGTAGGGGGTTACAGAGATAGGGAGAGGGTGTAGGGGGGTTACAGAGATAGGGAGGGGGTGTAGGGGGTTACAGAGATAGGGAGGGGGTGTAGGGGGTTACAGAGACAGGGAGGGGGTGTAGGGGGTTACAGAGACAGGGAGGGGGTGTAGGGGGGTTACAGAGATAGGGAGGGGGTGTAGGGTGGTTACAGACATAGGGATGGGGTGTAGGGGGTTACAGAGATAGGGAGGGGGTGTAGGGGGGTTACAGAGACAGGGAGGGGGTGTAGGGGGTTACAGAGATAGGGAGAGGGTGTAGGGGGTTACAGAGATAGGGAGAGGGTGTAGGGGGGTTACAGAGATAGGGAGGGGGTGTAGGGGGGTTACAGAGATAGGGAGGGGGTGTAGGGGGTTACAGAGATAGGGAGGGGGTGTAGGGGGTTACAGAGATAGGGAGGGGGTGTAGGGGGTTACAGAGATAGGGAGGGGGTGTAGGGGGTTACAGAGACAGGGAGGGGGTGTAGGGGGGTTACAGAGATAGGGAGGGAGTGTAGGGGGTTACAGAGACAGGGAGGGGGTGTAGGGGGTTACAGAGACAGGGAGGGGGTGTAGGGGGTTACAGACATAGGGAGGGGGTGTAGGGTGGTTACAGACATAGGGAGGGGGTGTTGGGGGGTTGCAGAGATAGGGAGGGGGTGTAGGGGGGTTACAGAGACAGGGAGGGGGTGTAGGGGGTTACAGAGACAGGGAGGGGGTGTAGGGGGTTACAGAGATAGGGAGGGGGTGTAGGGGGTTACAGAGACAGGGAAGGGGTGTAGGGGGGTTACAGAGACAGGGAGGGGGTGTAGGGGGGTTACAGACATAGGGAGGGGGTGTAGGGGGTTACAGAGACAGGGAGGGGGTGTAGGGGGGTTACAGAGATAGGGAGGGGGTGTAGGGTGGTTACAGACATAGGGAGGGGGTGTAGGGTGGTTACAGACATAGGGAGGGGGTGTAGGGGGGTTGCAGAGATAGGGAGGGGGTGTCGGGGGTTACAGAGATAGGGAGGGAGTTTAGGGGGTTACAGAGACAGGGAGGGGGTGTAGGGGGGTTACAGAGATAGGGAGGGGGTGTGGGGGTTACAGAGATAGGGAGGGGGTGTAGGGGGTTACAGAGATAGGGAGGGGTTGT
The DNA here is from genome assembly GCF_037043375.1 of Chiloscyllium plagiosum. Taxonomy (NCBI): domain Eukaryota; kingdom Metazoa; phylum Chordata; class Chondrichthyes; order Orectolobiformes; family Hemiscylliidae; genus Chiloscyllium; species Chiloscyllium plagiosum. Next base: position 43,143,187 of record NW_028270179.1, read on the forward strand.
AGGGGGGTTACAGAGATAGGGAGGGGGTGTAGGGGGGTTACAGACATAGGGAGGGGGTGTTGGGGGGTTACAGTGACTGGGAGGGGGTGTAGGGGGTTACAGTGACAGGGAGGGGGTGTCGGGGGGTTACAGAGATAGGGAGGGGGTGTAGAGGGGTTACAGAGATAGGGAGGGGGTGTAGGGGGTGTAGGGGGGTTACAGACATAGGGAGGGGGTGTTGGGGGGTTACAGTGACTGGGAGGGGGTGTAGGGGGTTACAGTGACAGGGAGGGGGTGTAGGGGGGTTACAGAGATAGGGAGGGGGTGTAGGGGGGTTACAGAGACAGGGAGGGGGTGTAGGGGGTTACAGAGATAGGGAGGGGGTGTAGGGGGTTACAGAGATAGGGAGGGGGTGTAGGGGGTTACAGTGACAGGGAGGGGGTGTAGGGGGGTTACAGAGATAGGGAGGGAGTGTAGGGGGTTACAGAGACAGGGAGGGGGTGTAGGGGGTTACAGAGACAGGGAGGGGGTGTAGGGGGTTACAGACATAGGGAGGGGGTGTAGGGTGGTTACAGACATAGGGAGGGGGTGTTGGGGGGTTGCAGAGATAGGGAAGGGGTGTAGGGGGGTTACAGAGACAGGGAGGGGGTGTAGGGGGTTACAGAGACAGGGAGGGGGTGTAGGGGATTACAGAGATAGGGAGGGGGTGTAGGGTGTTACAGAGACAGGGAAGGGGTGTAGGGGGGTTACAGAGACAGGGAGGGGGTGTAGGGGGGTTACAGACATAGGGAGGGGTGTAGGGGGTTACAGAGACAGGGAGGGGGTGTAGGGGGGTTACAGAGATAGGGAGGGGGTGTAGGGTGGTTACAGACATAGGGAGGGGGTGTAGGGTGGTTACAGACATAGGGAGGGGGTGTAGGGGGTTTGCAGAGATAGGGAGGGGGTGTAGGGGGTTACAGAGATAGGGAGGGAGTTTAGGGGGTTACAGAGACAGGGAGGGGGTGTAGGGGTGTTACAGAGATAGGGAGGGGGTGTGGGGGGTTACAGAGATAGGGAGGGGGTGTAGGGGGTTACAGAGATAGGGAGGGGTTGTAAGGGTTACAGAGATAGGGAGGGGGTGTCGGGGGGTTACAGAGATAGGGAGGGGGTGTAGGGGGGTTACAGAGATAGGGAGGGGGTGTAGGGGGGTTACAGAGACAGGGAGGGGGTGTAGGGGGTTACAGTGACAGGGAGGGGGTGTAGGGGGGTTACAGAGACAGGGAGGGGGTGTAGGGGGTTACAGAGATAGGGAGGGGGTGTAGGGGGTTACAGAGATAGGGAGGGAGTGTAGGGGGTTACAGTGACAGGGAGGGGGTGTGGGGGGTTACAGAGACAGGGAGGGGGTGTAGGGGGTTACAGAGATAGGGAGGGGGTGTAGGGGGTTACAGTGACAGGGAGGGGGTTGTGGGGGTGTTACAGAGACAGGGAGGGGGTGTAGGGGGTTACAGAGATAGGGAGTGGGTGTAGGGGGGTTACAGAGACAGGGAGGGGGTGTAGGGGGGTTACAGAGACAGGGAGGGGGTGTCGGGGTTTACAGAGACAGGGAGGGGGTGTGGGGGGTTACAGAGACAGGGAGGGGGTGTAGGGGGTTACAGAGATAGCGAGTGGGTGTAGGGGGTTACAGAGACAGGGAGGGGCTGTCGGGGGGGTTACAGAGACAGGGAGGGGGTGTAGGGGGTTACAGAGACAGGGAGGGGGTGTAGGGGGTTACAGAGATAGGGAGGGGGTGTAGGGGGGTTACAGAGACAGGGAGGGGGTGTAGGGGATTACAGAGACAGGGAGGGGGTGTAGGGGGGTTACAGAGACAGGGAGGGGGTGTAGGGGGGTTACAGAGACAGGGAGGGGGTGTAGGGGGTTACAGAGATAGGAAGGGGTTGTAGGGGGGTTACAGAGACAGGGAGGGGGTGTAGGGGGGTTACAGAGACAGGGAGGGGGTGTAGGGGGGTTACAGAGACAGGGAGGGGGTGTAGGGGGGTTACAGAGACAGGGAGGGGGTGTCGTGGGTGACAGAGACAGGGAGGGGGTGTAGAGGGGTTACAGAGATAGGGAGGGGGGTGTCGGGGGTTGCAGAGATAGGGAGGGGGTGCAGGAGGTTACAGAGCTAAGATGAGGGTGTAGGGGGGTTACAAAGACAGGGAGGGGGTGGAGGCGGTTACAGAAATAGGGAGGGGGGTGTAGGGGGTTACAGAGACAGGGAGCGGGTGTAGGGGGGTTACAGAGATAGGGAGGGGGTGTAGGGGGGTTACAGGGATAGGGAGGGGTGTTACAGAGATAGGGAGGGAGTGTTGGTGGTGACAGATACAGGGAGGGGCTGTAAGGGGGCTACAGAGACTGTGAAGGGGTGTCGAGGTGTTACAGAGACAGGGAGGGGGTGTAGGGGGGTTACAGAGATAGAGAGGGGGTGTAGAGGGGTTACAGACATAGGGAGGGGGTGTAGGGGGGTTACAGAGACAGGGAGGGGGTGTAGGGGGTTACAGACATAGGGAGGGGTTGTTGGGGGGTTACAGAGATAGGGAGGGGGTGTAGGGGGGTTACAGAGATAGGGAGGGGGTGTAGAGGGGTTACAGACATAGGGAGGGGGTGTAGGGGGGTTACAGAGACAGGGAGGGGGTGTAGGGGGTTACAGAGATAGGGAGGGGGTGTAGGGGGGTTACAGAGATAGGGAGGGGGTGTAGGGGGGTTACAGAGATAGGGAGGGGGTGTAGGGGGTTACAGAGATAGGGAGGGGGTGTAGGGGGGTTACAGAGACAGGGAGGGGGTGTAGAGGGTTACAGAGACAGGGAGGGGGTGTAGGGGAGTTACAGAGACAGGGAGGGGGTGTAGGGGGGTTACAGAGATAGGGAGGGGGTGTAGGGGGGTTACAGAGATAGGGAGGGGGTGTAGGGTGGTTACAGAGATAGGGAGGGGGTGTAGGGGTTACAGAGATAGGGAGGAGGTGTAGTGGGTTACACAGACAGGGAGGGTGTGTCGGGGGTTAAAGAGATAGGGAGGGGGTGTAGGGGGTTACATAGATAGGGAAAGGGTGTAGGGGGTTTACAGAGACAGGGAGGGGGTGTAGGGGGTTACAGAGACAGGGTGGGGTGTAGGAGGTTACAGAGTTAGGGAGGGGGTGTAGGGGGTTACAGAGACAGGGAGGGGGTGTAGGGGGATTACAGAGACAGGGAGGGGCTGTAGGGGTGTTACAGAGACAGGGAGAGGGTGTAGGGGTGTTACAGAGATAGCGAGGGGGTGTAGGGGGTTACAGAGATAGGGAGGGGGTGTAGGGGGTTACAGAGACAGGGAGGGGGTGTAGGGGGTTACAGAGATAGGGAGGGGGTGTAGCGGGTTACAGAGACAGGGAGGGGGGGGGATGTAGGGGGTTACAGAGATAGTGAGGCGGTGTAGAGGGGTTACAGAGACAGAGATGGGGTGTAGGGGGTTACATAGATAGGGAAAGGGTGTAGGGGGTTTACAGAGACAGGGAGGGGGTGTAGGGGGTTACAGAGACAGGGTGGGGTGTAGGAGGTTACAGAGTTAGGGAGGGGGTGTAGGGGGTTACAGAGACAGGGAGGGGGTGTAGGGGGATTACAGAGACAGGGAGGGGCTGTAGGGGTGTTACAGAGACAGGGAGAGGGTGTAGGGGTGTTACAGAGATAGCGAGGGGGTGTAGGGGGTTACAGAGATAGGGAGGGGGTGTAGGGGGTTACAGAGACAGGGAGGGGGTGTAGGGGGTTACAGAGATAGGGAGGGGGTGTAGCGGGTTACAGAGACAGGGAGGGGGGGGGATGTAGGGGGTTACAGAGATAGTGAGGCGGTGTAGAGGGGTTACAGAGACAGAGATGGGGTGTAGGGGGTTACAGAGACAGGGAGGGGGTGTAGGTGGGTTACAGAGACAGGGTGGGGGTATAGGGGGGTTACAGAGACAGGGAGGGGGTGTAGGGGGGTTACAGAGACAGGGAGGGGGTGTAGGGTGTTACAGAGACAGGGAGGGGGTGTAGGGGGGTTACAGAGACAGTGAGGGGGTGTAGGGGGGTTACAGAGACAGGGAGGGGGTGTAGTGGGTTACAGAAATAGGGTGGGGGTGTAGGGGGTTATAGAGATAGGGAGGGGGTGTAGTGGGGTTACAGAGACAGGGAGGGGGTATAGGGGGGTTACAGAGATAGGGAGGGGGTGTAGGGGGTTACAGAGACAGGGAGGGGGTGTGGGGGTTACAGAGACAGGGAGGGGGTGTAGGGGGTTACAGAGACAGTGAGGGTTACAGAGATAGGGAGGGGGTGGAGGGAGTTACAGAGATAATGAGGGGGTGTAGGGGGTTACAGAGATAGGGAGTGGGTGGAGGGAGTTACAGAGATAGGGAGGGGGTGGAGGTGGTTACAGAGATAGGGAGGGGGTGTAGTGGGGTTACAGAGATAGGGAGGGGGTGTAGGGGGGTTACAGAGACAGTGAGGGGGTTCAGGGGTGTTACAGAGATAGGGAGGGGGTGTAGGGGACAACAGAGATAGGGAGGGGGTGTCGGGGGTGACAGAAATAGGGAGGGGGTGTAGGGGGTTACTGAAACAGGGAGGGGGTGTAGGGGGTTACAGAGACAGGGAGGGGGTGTAGGGGGGTTACAGAGACGGGGGGGGTAGTGGGTTACAGAGACAGGGAGGGGGTGTAGGGGGTTACAGAGACAGGGAGGGGGTGTAGGGGGTTACAGAGATAGGGAGGGGGTGTAGGGGGGTTACAGAGATAGGGAGGGGGTGTAGGGGGTTACAGAGACAGGGAGGGGGTGTAGGGGGTTACAGAGACAGGGAGGGGGTGTAGGGGGTTACAGAGACAGGGAGGGGGTGTAGGGGGGTTACAGAGATAGGGAGGGGGTGTAGGGGGTTACAGAGACAGGGAGGGGGTGTAGGGGGGTTACAGAGACAGGGAGGGGGTGTAGGGGGTTACAGAGATAGGGAGGGGGTGTAGGGGGTTACAGAGATAGGGAGGGGGTGGAGGTGGTTACAGAGATAGGGAGGGGGTGTAGTGGGGTTACAGAGATAGGGAGGGGGTGTAGGGTGCTACATAGACAGGGAGGGGGCGTAGGGGGGTTCCAGAGACAGGCAGGGGGTGTAGGGGGTTACAGAGATAGGGAGGGGGTGTAGGGGGGTTACAGAGATAGGGAGGGGGTGTGGGGGAGTTACAGAGATAGGGAGGGGGTGTAGGGGGTTACAGAGATAGGGTAGGGGTGTAGGGGGGCTACAGTGACAGGGAGGGGGTGTAGGGGGTTACAGAGACAGGGAGGGTGGTGTAGGTGGTTACAGAGACAGTGAGGGGGTGTTGAGTGGTTACAGAGATAGGGAGGGAGCGTAGGGGGGTTACAGAGACATGGAGGGGGTGTAGGGGGGTTACAGAGACAGGGTGGGGGTGTAGGGGGTTACAGAGACAGGGAGGGGTGTAGGGTGTTACAGAGATAGGGAGGGGGTGTAGGTGGTTACAGAGATAGGGAGGGGGTATAGGGGGGTTACAGAGATAGGGAGGGGGTGTAAGGGGTTACAGAGACAGGGAGGGGGTGTAGGGGAGGTTACAGAGACAGGGAGGGGATGTAGGGGGTTACAGAGACAGGGAGGGGGTGTAGGGGGTTACAAGACAGGTAGGGGGTGTAGAGGGTTACAGAGACAGGGAGGGGAGGTAGGGGGGTTACAGAGATAGGGATGGGCTGTATGGGAATACAGAGATAGGGAGGGGTTGTAGACGTTTACAGAGATAGGGAGGGGGTGTAGGGGGTTACAGAGATAGGGAGGGGGTGTATGGGGGTTACAGAGATAAGGAGGGGTGGTGTTGGGGGGTTACAGAGACAGGGAGGGGGTGTAGGGGGGTTACAGAGACAGGGAGGGGGTGTAGGGGGGTTGCAGATACAGGGAGGGGGTGTAGGGGGTTACAGAGATAGGGAAGGGGTGTAGGGGGGTTTACAGAGATAGGGAGGGGTTGTAGGGGGTAACAGAGATAGGGAGGGGGTGTAGGGGGGTTACAGAGATAGGGAGGGGGTGTAGGGGGTTACAGGGATAGGGAGGGGGTGTAGTGGGTTACAGAGACAGGGAGGGGGTGTAGGGGGGTTACAGAGACAGGGAGGGGCTGTAGGGGGGTTACAGAGATGGGAGTGGGTGCAGGGGGTTACAGAGATAGGGAGGGGGTGTAGGTGGTTACAGAGATAGGGAGGGGGTGTAGTGGGGTTACAGAGATAGGGAGGGGGTGTAGGGTGCTACATAGACAGGGAGGGGGGTGTAGTGGGTTGCAGAGACAGGGAGGGGGTGTAGGGGGGTTCCAGAGACAGGCAGGGGGTGTAGGGGGTTACACAGATAGGGAGGGGGTGTGGGGGAGTTGCAGAGATAGGGAGGGGGTGTAGGGGGGGTTACAGAGATAGGGAGGGGGTGTAGGGGGGGTTACAGAGATAGGGAGAGGGTGTCGGTGGGTTACAGAGATAGGGAGAGGGTGTCGGTGGGTTACAGAGACAGGGAGTGGGTGTAGTGGGGTCCAGAGACAGGGAGGTGGTGTTGGGGGTTACAGAGATAGGGAGGGGGTGTAGGGGGGTTACAGAGACAGGGAGGGGGTGTAGGGGGGTTACAGAGATAGGGAGGGGGTGTAGGGGGTTACAGAGATAGGGAGGGGGTGTAGGGGGTTACAGAGATAGGGAGGGGGTGTAGGGGGGTTACAGAGATAGGGAGGGGGTGTAGGGGGTTACAGAGACAGGGAGGGGGTGTGGGGGAGTTACAGAGATAGGGAGGGGGTGTAGGGGGTTACAGAGATTGGGTGGGGGTGTAGGGGGTTACAGAGATAGGGAGGGGGTGTAGGGGGGTTACAGAGACAGGGAGGGGGTGTAGGGGGGTTACAGAGACAGGGAGGGGATGTGGGGGAGTTACAGAGATAGGGAGGGGGTGTAGGGGGTTACAGAGATTGGGTGGGGGTGTAGGGAGGTTACAGAGACAGGGAGGTGGTGTAGGGGGGTTAGAGAGACAGGGAGGGGGTGTAGGGGGTTACAGAGATAGGGTAAGGGTGTAGGGGTGTTACAGTGACAGGGAGGGGATATGTGGGGGTTACAGAGACAGGGAGGGTGGTGTAGGTGGTTACAGAGACAGTGAGGGGGTGTTGAGTGGTTACAGAGATAGGGAGGGGGTGTAGGGGGTTTACAGAGACAGGGAGGGGGTGTAGGGGGTTACAGAGATAGGGAGGGGGTGTAGGGGGTTACAGAGATAGGGAGGGGGTGTAGGGGGTTACAGAGACAGGGAGGGGGTGTAGGGGGTTACAGAGACAGGGAGGGGGTGTAGGGGGTTACAGAGATAGGGAGGGGGTGTAGGTGGTTACAGGGATAGGGAGGGGGTATAGGGGGGTTACAGAGATAGGGAGGGGGTGTAGGGGATTACAGAGACAGGGAGGGGGTGTAGGGGAGGTTACAGAGACAGGGAGGGGATGTAGGGGGTTACAGAGACAGGGAGGGGGTGTAGGGGGTTACAGAGACAGGGAGTGGGTGTAGGGGGTTACAGAGACAGGGAGGGGGTGTAGGGGGTTACAGAGACAGGGAGGGGGTGTAGGGGGGTTACAGAGATAGGGAGGGGGTGTAGGGGGTTACAGAGATAGGGAGGGGGTGTAGGGGGGTTACAGAGACATGGAGGGGGTGTAGGGGGTTACAGAGATATGGAGGGAATGTAGGGGGTTACAGAGACAGGGAGGGGATGTAAGGGTTTACAGAGACAGGGAGGGGGTGTAGGGGGGTTACAGAGACAGGGAGGGGGTGTAGGGGGTTACAGAGACAGGGAGGGGCTGTAGGGGGTTTACAGAGACAGGGAGGGGGTGTAGGGGGTTACAGAGACAGGGAGGGGGTGTAGAGGTTTACAGAGACAGGGAGGGGGTGTAGGGGGTTACAGAGACAGGGAGTGGGTGTAGGGTGTTACAGAGACAGGGAGGGGGTGTAGGGGGTTACAGAGACAGGGAGTGGGTGTAGGGGGTTACAGAGACAGGGATGGGCTGTAGGGGAATACAGAGATAGGGAGGGGTTGTAGACGTTTACAGAGATAGGGAGGGGGTGTAGCGGGTTACAGAGACAGGGAGGGGGTGTAGGGGGTTACAGAGACAGGGAGGGGATGTAGGGGGTTACAGAGACAGGGAGTGGGTGTAGGGGGTTACAGAGACAGGGAGGGGGTGTAGGGGGTTACAGAGACAGGGAGGGGGTGTAGGGGGGTTACAGAGACAGGGAGGGGGTGTCGGGGGTTACAGAGATAGGGAGGGGGTGTAGGGGGGTTACAGAGATAGGGAGGGGGTGTGGGGGAGTTACTGAGACAGGGAGGGGGTGTAGGGGGTTACAGAGATAGGGAGGGGGTGTAGGGGGTTACAGAGATAGGGAGGGCGTGTAGCGGGTTACAGAGACAGGGAGGGGGTGTAGGGGGTTACAGAGACAGGGAGGGGATGTTGTGGGGTTACAGAGATAGGGAGGGGGTGTAGGGGGTTACAGAGATAGGGAGGGGGTGTAGTGGGGTTACAGAGATAGGGAGGGGGTGTAGGGGGTTGCAGAGATAGGGAGGGGGTGTAGGGGGGTTACAGAGACATGGAGGGGGTGTAGGGGGTTACAGAGATATGGAGGGAATGTAGGGGGTTACAGAGACAGGGAGGGGGTGTAGGGGGGTTACCGAGACAGGGAGGGGGTGTGGGGGGGTTACAGAGACAGGGAGGGGGTGTAGGGGGTTACAGAGACAGGGAGGGGATGTAGGGGGGTTACAGAGATAGGGAGGGGGTGTAGGGGGGTTACAGAGACAGGGAGGGGGTGTAGGGGGTTACAGAGATAGGGAGGGGGTGTAGGGGGGTTGCAGATACAGGGAGGGGATGGGGGGCGGTTACAGAGATAGGGAGGGGATGTCGGGGTTCCAGAGACAGGGACAGGATGTGGGGGGGTTACAGAGACAGGGAGGGGGTGCAGGGGGTTACAGAGACAGGGAGGTGGTGTGGGGGGGTTACAGAGACAGGGAGTGGGTGTAGGGGGGTTTCAGAGATAGGGAGGGGGTGTAGGGGGGTTACAGAGATAAGGAGGGAGGGTGTAGGGGGGGGTTCAGATACAGGGAGGGGGTGTAGGGGGTTACAGAGATAGGGAAGGGGTGTAGGGGGGAGTTTACAGAGATAGGGAGGGGTTGTAGGGGGTAACAGAGATAGGGAGGGGGTGTAGGGTGGTTACAGAGATAGGGAGGGGGTGTAGGGGGGTTACAGGGATAGGGAGGGGGTGTAGTGGGTTACAGAGACAGGGAGGGGGTGTAGGAGGGTTACAGAGACAGGGAGGGGGTGTAGGGGGTTTACAGAGATAGGGAGTGGGTGTAGGGGGTTACAGAGACAGGGAGGGGGTGTAGGGGGTTACAGAGATAGGGAGGGGGTGTGTGGGAGTTACAGAGACAGGGAGGGGGTGTAGGGGGTTACAGAGATAGGGAGGGGGTGTGGGGGAGTTACAGAGATAGGGAGGCGGTGTTGGGGGGGTTACAGAGACAGGGAGGGGGTGTAGGGGGGTTACAGAGACAGGGAAGGGGTGTAGGGGGGTTGCAGATACAGGGAGGGGGTGTAGGGGGTTACAGAGATAGGGAGGGGTTGTAGGGGAGTTACAGAGACAGGGAGGGAGTGTAGGGGGTAACAGAGATAGGGAGGGGATGTAGGGGAGTTACAGAGACAGGGAGGGAGTGTAGGGGGTTACAGAGATAGGGAGGGAGTGTAGGGGGGTTACAGGGACAAGGAGGGGGTGTATGGGGTTACAGAGATAGGGAGGGAGTGTAGGGGAGTTACAGAGACAGGGAGGGAGTGTAGGGGGTTACAGAGATAGGGAGGGATTGTAGGGGGGTTACAGAGATAGGGAGGGAGTGTAGGGGGGTTACAGAGACAGGGAGGGGATGTAGGGGGTTACAGAGATAGGGTGGGGGTGTAGGGGGGTTACAGAGACAGGGAGGGGGTATGGGGGGGGCACAGAGACAGGGAGGGTGGTGTAGGTGGTTACAGAGACAGTGAGGGTGTGTAGGGGGGTTACAGAGACAGGGAGGGAGCGTAGGGGGGGGTTACAGAGACATGGAGGGTGTCTAGGGGGGTTACAGAGATAGGGAGGGGGTGTAGGGGGTTACAGAGACAGGGAGGGGGTGTAGGGGGGTTACAGAGACAGGGAGGGGGTGTAGGGGGGTTACAGAGACAGGGAGGGGGTGTAGGGGGGTTACAGAGACAGGGAGGGGGTGTAGGGGGTTACAGAGACAGGGAGTAGGTGCAGGGGGTTACAGAGATAGGGAGGGGGTGTAGGGGCGTTTCAGAGACAGGGAGGGGGTGTCGGGGGTTACAGAGACAGGGAGTAGGTGCAGGGGGTTACAGAGATAGGGAGGGGGTGTAGGGGCGTTTCAGAGACAGGGAGGGGATGTAGGGGGCCACAGAGACAGGGAGGGGGTGTAGGGGGTTACAGAGATAGGGAGGGGGTGTAGGGGAGTTACAGAGACAGGGAGGGGATGTAGGGGAGTTACAGAGACAGGGAGGGGGTGTAGGGGGATACAGAGATAGGGAGGGGGTTTAGAGGGTTACAGAGATAGGGAGGGGGTGTAGGGGGATACAGAGACAGGGAGGGGGTGTCGGTGGGTTACAGAGACAGGGAGGGGGTGTAGTGGGGTCCAGAGACAGGGAGGGGGTGTAGGAGGGTTTCAGAGACAGGGAGGTGGTGTTGGGGGTTACAGAGATAGGGAGGGGGTGTAGGGGGGTTACAGAGACAGGGAGAGGTTGTAGGGGGTTACAGAGATAGGGAGGGGGTGTAGGGGGGTTACAGAGATAGGGAGGGGGTGTGGGGGAGTTACAGAGATAGGGAGGGGGTGTAGGGGGTTACAGAGATAGGGAGGGGGTGTAGGGGGGTTACAGAGACAGGGAGGCGGTGTAGGGGGGTTACAGAGACAGGGTGGGGGTGTAGGGAGTTACATAGATAGGGAGGGGGTGTAGGGGGTTACAGAGACAGGGAGTGGGTGTAGTGGGGTCCAGAGACAGGGAGGGGGTGTAGGGGGTTACAGAGATAGGGAGGGGGTGTAGGGGGGTTACAGAGATAGGGAGGGGGTGTAGGGGGTTACAGAGACAGGGAGGGGGTGTAGGGGGGTTACAGAGACAGGGAGGGCGTGTCGGGGCGTTACAGAGACAGGGAGGGGGTGTAGGGTGTTACAGAGACAGGGATGGGGTGTAGGGGGGTTACAGAGAAGGGAGGGGGTGTAGAGGGGTTACAGAGATAGGGAGGGGGTGTAGGGGGGTTACAGAGAAGGGAGGGGGTGTAGCGGGTTACAGAGATGGGGAGGGGGTGCAGGGGGGTTACAGAGACAGGGATGGGGTGTAGGTGGGTTACATGGATAGGGAGGAGGTGTCGGGGGTTACAGAGACAGGGAGGGGGTGTAGGGGGTTACAGAGACAGGGAGGGTGTGTAGGGGGGTTACAGAGACAGGGGAGGGGGTGTAGGGGGTTACAGAGATAGGGAGGGTGTGTAGGGGGTTACAGAGACAGGGAGAGGTTGTAGGGGGTTACAGAGATAGGGAGGGGGTGTGGGGGGTTACAGAGACAGGGAGGGGGTGTAGGGGGCCACAGAGACAGGGAGGGGGTGTAGGGGGGTTATAGAGATAGGGAGGGGGTGTAGGGGGGTTACAGAGATAGGGAGGGGGTATAGGGGGGTTACAGAGTCAGGGAGGGGGTGTAGGGGCGTTACAGAGATAGGGAGGAGGTATAGGGGGGTTACAGAGACAGGGAGGGGGGTTACAGAGACAGGGAGGGGGTGTAGGGGGTTATAGAGACAGGGAGGGGGTGTAGGGGGTTACAGAGACAGGGAGGGGGTGTAAGGGGTTACAGAGATAGGCAGGGGCTGTCGGAGGTTAGATAGGTTGGGAGGGGTTGTTGGGGGTTACAGAGATAGGGAGGGGGTGTAGGGGGTTACAGAGATTGGGAGGGGGTGTAGGGGGTTACAGAGACAGGGAGGGGGTGTAGGGGGTTACAGAGATAGGGAGGGGGGTGTAGGGGGTTACAGAGATAGGGAGGGGGTGTAGGGGGTTACAGAATTTGGGAGGGGGTATAGGGGGTTACAGAGATAGGGAGGGGATGTAGGGGGTTTACAGAGACAGGGAGGGGTTGTTAGAGGTTACAGAGTCAGGGAGGGCGTTTAGGGGTGTTACAGAGATAGGGAAGGGGTGTAGTGGGGTTACAGGGACAGGGAGGGGGTGTAGAGGGTTACAGAGACAGAGGGGGGAGTAGGGGGTTACAGAGATAGGGAGGGGGTGAAGAGGGTTACGGAGACGGGGAGGTGATGTAGGGGGTTACAAAGACTGGGAGGGGGTGTAGGGGGTTTACAGAGACAGGGAGGGGGTGTAGGGGGGTTACAGAGACAGGGAGGGGGTTGTGGGGGGTTACAGAGACAGGGAGGGGGTGTAGGGGGTTACAGAGACAGGGATGGGGTGTAGGGGGGTTACAGAGAAGGGAGGGGGTGTAGAGGGGTTACAGAGATAGGGAGGGGGTGTAGGGGGTTACAGAGATGGGGAGGGGGTGCAGGGGGGTTACAGAGACAGGGATGGGGTGTAGGTGGGTTACATGGATAGGGAGGGGGTGTAGAGGGTTACAAAGACAGGGAAGGGGTGTAGGGGGGTTACAGAGGCAGGGAGGGGGTATAGGGGGGTTACAGAGACAGGGAGGGGGTGTAGGGGGTTACAGAGACAGGGAGGGGGTGTAGGGGGGTTACAGAGATAGGGAGAGGGTGTAGGTGGTTACAAAGACAGGGAGGGGGTGTAGGGGGTTACAGAGACAGGGAGGGGATATAGGGGGGTTACAGAGACAGGGAGGAGGTGTAGAGGGTTACAGAGATAGGGAGGGGGTGTAGGGGGGTTACAGAGATAGGGAGAGGGTGTAGGGGGTTACAAAGACAGGGAGGGCATGTAGGGTGTTACAGAGACAGGGAGGGGGTGTAGGGGGTTACAGAGACAGGGAGGGGATATAGGGGGGGTTACAGAGACAGGGAGGGGGTGTAGGGGGGTTACAGAGACAGGGAGGGGGTGTAGGGGGATACAGAGATAGGGAGGGGGTTTAGAGGGTTACAGAGACAGGGAGGGGGTGTAGGGGGTTACAGAGACAGGGATCGGGTGTAGGGGGGTTACAGAGATAGGGAGGGGGTGTAGAGGGGTTACAGAGATAGGGAGGGGGCGTAGGGGGTTACAGAGATGGGGAGTGGGTGTAGGGGGGTTACAGAGACAGGGATGGGGTGTAGGTGGGTTACAGAGATAGGGAGGGTGTGTAGGGGGGTTACAGAGACAGGGAGGGTGTGTAGAGGGTTACAGAGACAGGGAGGGTGTGTAGGGGGGTTACAGAGACAGGGAAGGGGTGTAGGGGGGTTACAGAGACAGGGAGGGGGTATAGGGGGGTTACAGAGACAGGGAGGGGGTGTAGGGGGTTTCAGAGACAGGGAGGGGGTGTAGGGGGGTTACAGAGATAGGGAGAGGGTGTCGGGGGTTACAGAGACAGGGAGGGGGTGTAGGTGGTTACAGAGACAGGGAGGGGGTGTAGGGGGGTTACAGATACAGGGAGGGTGTATAGGGGGGTTATAGAGATAGGGAGGGGGTGTAGGGGGTTACAGAGACAGGGAGGGGGTGTAGTGGGTTACAGAGACAGGGAGGGGGTGTAGGGGGGTTACAGATACAGGGAGGGTGTATAGGGGGGTTATAGAGATAGGGAGGGGGTGTAGGGGGGTTACAGAGACAGGGAGGGGGTGTAGGGGGTTACAGAGACAGGGAGGGGGTGTAGGGGGGTTACAGAGATAGGGAGGGGGTATAGGGGGGTTACAGAGTCAGGGAGGGGGTGTAGGGGCGTTTCAGAGATAGGGAGGAGGTATAGGGGGGTTACAGAGACAGGGAGGGGGGTTACAGAGACAGGGAGGGGGTGTAGGGGGTTATAGAGACAGGGAGGGGGTGTAGGGGGTTACAGAGACATGGAGGGGGTGTGGGGGGTTACAGAGATAGGCAGGGGCTGTCGGAGGTTACATAGGTTGGGAGGGGTTGTAGGGGGTTACAGAGATAGGGAGGGCGTGTAGGGGGTTACAGAGATTGGGAGGGGGTGTAGGGGGTTACAGAGACAGGGAGGGGGTGTAGGGGGTTACAGAGATAGGAAGGGGGGTGTAGGGGGTTACAGAGATAGGGAGGGGATGTAGGGGGTTTACAGAGACAGGGAGGGGTTGTTAGAGGTTACAGAGTCAGGGAGGGCGTTTAGGGGTGTTACAGAGATAGGGAAGGGGTGTAGTGGGGTTACAGAGACAGGGAGGGGGTGAAGAGGGTTACGGAGACGGGGAGGTGATGTAGGGGGTTACAAAGACTGGGAGGGGGTGTAGGGGGTTTACAGAGACAGGGAGGGGGTGTAGGGGGGGTTACAGAGACAGGGAGGGGGTTGTGGGGGGTTACAGAGACAGGGAGGGGGTGTAGGGGGTTACAGAGACAGGGAGGGGGTGTAGGGGGTTACAGAGATAGGGAGGGGGTGTAGGGGGGTTACAGAGACAGGGAGGGGGTGTAGGGGGTTACAGAGATAGGGAGGGGGTGTAGGGGGGTTACAGAGAAGGGAGGGGGTGTAGAGGGGTTACAGAGATAGGGAGGGGGTGTAGGGGGTTACAGAGATGGGGAGTGGGTGTAGGGGGGTTACAGAGACGGGGATGGGGTGTAGGTGGGTTACATGGATAGGGAGGAGGCGTAGAGGGTTACAAAGACAGGGAGGGTGTGTAGGGGGGTTACAGAGATAGGGAGGGGGTGTAGGGGGGTTACAGAGATAGGGAGGGGGTGTAGAGGGTTACAGAGATAGGGAGGGGGTGTAGGGGGGTTACAGAGATAGGGAGGGGGTGTAGGGGGGTTACAGAGATAGGGAGGGGGTGTAGAGGGTTACAGAGATAGGGAGGGGGTGTAGAGGGTTACAAAGACAGGGAAGGGGTGTAGGGGGGTTACAGAGGCAGGGAGGGGGTATAGGGGGGTTACAGAGATAGGGAGAGGGTGTAGGTGGTTACAGAGACAGGGAGGGGGTGTAGGGGGGTTACAGAGATAGGGAGAGGGTGTAGGTGGTTACAGAGACAGGGAGGGGGTGTAGGTGGTTACAGAGACAGGGAGGGGGTGTAGGGGGGTTACAGATACAGGGAGGGTGTATAGGGGGGTTATAGAGATAGGGAGGGGGTGTAGGGGGTTACAGAGACAGGGAGGGGGTGTAGGGGGTTACAGAGACAGGGAGGGGGTGTAGGGGGGTTACAGATACAGGGAGGGTGTATAGGGGGGTTATAGAGATAGGGAGGGGGTGTAGGGGGGTTACAGAGACAGGGAGGGGGTGTAGGGGGTTACAGAGACAGGGAGGGGGTGTAGGGGGGTTACAGAGACAGGGAGGGGGTGTAGGGGGGTTACAGATACAGGGAGGGTGTATAGGGGGGTTATAGAGATAGGGAGGGGGTGTAGGGGGTTACAGAGACAGGGAGGGGGTGTAGGGGGTTACAGAGACAGGGAGGGGGTGTAGGGGGGTTACAGATACAGGGAGGGTGTATAGGGGGGTTATAGAGACAGGGAGGGGGTGTAGGGGGCCACAGAGACAGGGAGGGTGTGTAGGGGGTTTCCGAGACAGGGAGGGGATGTAGGGGGTTACAGAGACAGGGAGGGGGTGTAGGGGGTTACAGAGACAGGGAGGGGATATAGGGGGGTGACAGAGACAGGGAGGAGGTGTAGAGGGTTACAGAGATAGGGAGGGGGTGTAGGGGGGTTACAGAGATAGGGAGAGGGTGTAGGGGGTTACAAAGACAGGGAGGGGGTGTAGGGGGGTTACAGAGATAGGGAGGGCGTGTAGAGGGCTTACAGAGACAGGGAGGGGGTGTAGGGTGTTACAGAGACAGGGAGGGGGTGTAGGCGGTTACAGAGACAGGGAGGGGATATAGGGGGGTTACAGAGACAAGGAGGGGGTGTAGGGGGATTACATAGACAGGGAGGGGGTGTAGGGGGGTTACAGGGTCAGGGAGGGGATGTAGGGGGGTTACAGTGACAGGGAGGGGGTGTAGGGGGGTTACAGAGACAGGGAGCGGGTGTAGGGGGGGTTACAGAGACAGGGAGGGGGTGTAGGGGGTTACAGAGACAGGGAGGGGGTGTAGAGGGTTACAGAGATAGGGAGGGGGTTTAGAGGGTTACAGAGATAGGGAGGTGGTGTCGGGGGTTACAGAGACAGGGAGGGGGTGTAGGGGGATACAGAGACAGGGAGGGGGTGTAGGGTTTACAGAGACAGGGACGGGAGGTAGGGGGGTTACAGAGACAGGGAAGGGGTGTAGGGGGTTACAGAGACAGGGAGGGGGTGTAGGGGGTTACAGAGACAGGGAGGGGATGTAGGGGTGTTACAGAGACAGGGAGGGGGTGTAGGGGGGTTACCGAGACAGGGAGGGGGTGTGGGGGGGTTACAGAGATAGGGAGGGGGTGTAGGGGGGTTACAGAGATAGGGAGGGAATGTAGGGGGTTACAGAGACAGGGAGGGGGTGTAGGGGGTTACAGAGACAGGGAGGGGATGTAGGGGTGTTACAGAGACAGGGAGGGGGTGTAGGGGGGTTACCGAGACAGGGAGGGGGTGTGGGGGGGTTAGAGAGACAGGGAGGGGGTGTATGGGGTTACAGAGATAGGGAGGGGATGTAGGGGTGTTACAGAGATAGGGAGGGTGTGTAGGACAATACAGAGATTGGGAGTGGGTGTATGGGAGGGTTACAGAGAAAGGGAGGGTGTGTAGGGGGGTTACAGAGACAGGGAGGTGGGTGTAGGGGGGTTACAGAGATAGGGAGGGGTTGTGGGGGGTTACAGAGACAGGGAGGGAGTGTAGGGGGGTTACAGAGATAGGGAGGGGGTATATGGGGGTTACAGAGACAGGGAGGTGTGTGTAAGGGGTTACAGAGACAGGGAGGGGGTGTAGGGGGTTACAGTGATAGGGAGGGGGTTTAGGGGGGTTACAGAGATAGGGAGGCGGTGTAGGGGGTTACAGAGATAGGGAGGAGGTGTAGGGGGTTACAGAGACAGGGGGGGGGGATGTAGCGGGTTACAGAGACAGGGAGGGGGTGTAGGGGGGTTACAGAGATAGGGAGGGGGTGTAGGACAATACAGAGATTGGGAGTGGGTGTATGGGAGGGTTTCAGAGAAAGGGAGGGTGTGTAGGGGGGTTACAGAGACAGGGAGGGGGTGTAGGGGGATTACAGAGACAGGGAGGTGGGTGTAGGGGGGTTACAGAGATAGGGAGGGGTTGTGGGGGGTTACAGAGACAGGGAGGGAGTGTAGGGGGGTTACAGAGATAGGGAGGGGGTATATGGGGGTTACAGAGACAGGGAGGTGTGTGTAAGGGGTTACAGAGACAGGGAGGGGGTGTAGGGGGTTACAGTGATAGGGAGGGGGTTTAGGGGGGTTACAGAGATAGGGAGGGGGTGTAGGGGGTTACAGAGATAGGGAGGAAGTGTAGGGGGTTACAGAGACAGGGGGGGGGGATGTAGCGGTTTACAGAGACAGGGAGGGGGTGTAGGGGGGTTACAGAGATAGGGAGGGGGTGTAGGGGGTTACAGATATAGGGAGGGGGTGTAAGGGGTTACAGAGATAGGCAGGGGCTGTAGGGGGTTACAGAGATAGGGAGGGGTTGTAGGGGGTTACAGAGATAGGGAGGGGGTGTTAGGGGTTACAGAGACAGGGAGGGGGTTTAGGGGTGTTACAGAGACAGGGAGGGGGTGTAGGGGGGTTACAGGGACAGGGAGGGGATGTAGGGGGGTTACAGAGACAGGGAGGGGGTGTAGGGGGGTTACAGAGACAGGGAGGGGGTGTAGGGGGGTTACAGAGACAGGGGGGGTGTAGGGTGGTTACAGAGAAGTGAGGGGGTGGAGGGGGTTACAGAGATAGGGAGGGGGTGTAGGGGGTTACAGAGACAGCGGGGGGATGTAGGGGGTTACAGAGACAGGGAGGGGGTGGAGGGGGTTACAGAGATAGGGAGGGGGTGTAGGGGGGTTACAGAGACAGGGAGGGGGTGTAGGGGGGTTACAGAGATAGGGAGGGGGTGTAGGGGGTTACAGAGATAGGGAGGGGGTGTAGGGGGGTTACAGAGACAGGGAGGGTGTGTCGGGGGTTACAGAGATAGGGAGGGGGTGTAGGGGGTTACAGAGATAGGGAGTGGGTGTAGGGGGGTTACAGACATAGGGAGGGGGTGTAGGGGGGTTACAGAGACAGGGAGGGTGTGTTGGGGGTTACAGAGATAGGGAGGGGGTGGAGAGGGTTACAGAGATAGGGAGTGGGTGTAGGGGGGTTACAGACATAGGGAGGGGGTGTAGGGGGGTTACAGAGACAGGGAGGGGGTGTAGGGGGTTACAGAGACAGGGAGGGGATGTATGGGGTTACAGAGATAGGGAGGGGGTGTAGGGGGGTTACAGAGATAGGGAGGCGGTGTAGGGGGTTACAGAGACAGGGAGGGGGTGTAGGGGGGTTACAGAGACAGGGAGGGGGTGTAGGGGGTTACAGAGATAGGGAGGGGGTGTAGGATGGTTACAGAGAAGTGAGGGGGTGTAGGGGGTTACAGAGATAGGGAGGGGGTGTAGGATGGTTACAGAGAAGTGAGGGGGTGTAGGGGGTTACAGAGAAGTGAGGGGGTGTAGTGGGGTTACAGAGACAGGGAGTGGGTGTAGGGTGTTGCAGAGACAGGGAGTGGGTGTAGGGTGTTGCAGAGACAGGGAGGGGGTGTAGGGGGGTTACAGAGACAGGGAGGGGGTGTAGGGGGTTACAGAGACAGGGAGGGGGTGTAGGGGGGTTACAGAGATAGGGAGGGGGTGTAGGGGGTTACAGAGATAGGGAGGGGGTGTAGGGTGTTACAGAGACAGGGAGGGGGTGTAGGGTGTTGCAGAGACAGGGAGGGGGTGTAGGGTGTTGCAGAGACAGGGAGGGGGTGTAGGGGGGTTACAGAGACAGGGAGGGGGTGTAGGGGGGTTACAGAGACAGGGAGGGGGTGTAGGGGGTTACAGAGATAGGGAGGGGGTGTAGGGGGGTTACAGAGACAGGGAGGGGGTGTAGGGGGTTACAGAGATAGGGAGGGGGTGTAGGGGTGTTACAGAGATAGGGAGGGGGTGTAGGGGGGTTACAGAGACAGGGAGGGGGTGTAGGGGGTTACAGAGATAGGGAGGGGGTGTAGGGGGTCAGATACAGGGAGGGGGTGTCGGGGGTTACAGAGACAGGGAGGGGGTGGAGGGGGGGGGTATCCATGTCCCAAGGAGTGGGGAGTGTGGGTACACTGTGGTTTTGTATTTGTTGTAGCTCTCCCTCCCTCCTCATCTGACCCCATCGCTCGGCTGACAGCTCTCTGTCCTTCAGCCTCATCTCTCTCTTTGTCTCTCTCTCTGTCTCTCTTTCCCTCTGTCACTCTCTCTCTGTCTCTCTCTCACTCTTTCTCTCTGTCTCTCTCTGTCTCTCTCTCTCTCTGTCTCTGTCTCTCTCTGTATCTCTGTCTCTGTCTCTCTCTGTCACTTTCTCTCTGTCTCTCTCTGTCTCTCTCTCTCTCTGTCTCTGTCTCTCTCTGTATCTCTATCTCTGTCTCTCTCTGTCACTATCTCTCTGTCTCTCTATGTCCGTCTCTTTCTGTCTCTCTGTCTCTCTGTGTCTCTCTCTCCGTCTCTCTCTCTCTCTCTCTGTCTCTCTCTCTCTCTCTCTCTGTCTCTCTCCCTCTCTGTCTCTGTCTCTCTCTCTCTCCCTCCCTATCTCTCTCTCTCTCTCTCTCTCTCTCTCCCTCCATCCATGTGACTCATTACCCCTTCTCTTTCTCTCTTCCAAGGTGGCACCAGGAGTACACACTCCGAGTGCAGTTAGAGGAGAGAGTTGCGATCCTGGAGGCGGTGAGTTTGGACCCCCCTTTTCTGCACTACCAGGCCAACCCCGCCTCGCACTGCTCCCGAACCCCAAACATCCCTGTCCCATCCTTTCCTGCATTCCCCCTCTCCTCCCCATTTGCTGCGACCCAGATATGAAACCCTGCCCTGAACTCGGATCATTTTCCCAAACGTTGATACATTCCTCAGTCATGGACTCCCAGCCTAAGGGTAACATCCTGGTAAATCTCTCCAAGCACCAGGGTAAAATCCTGGGAAATCTCTCCCAGTCCCAGGGTAACATCCTGGTAAATCTCTCCCAGCCCCAGAATAACTTCCTGGGAAATCTCTCCCAGCCTCAGGATAACTTCCTGGTAAATCTCTCCCAACCTCAGGGTAACATCCTGGTAAATCTCTCCCAGCCCCAGGGTAACATCCTGGTAAATCTCTCCCAGCCCCAAAGGGTAACATCCTGGTAAATCTCTCCCAGCCCCAGGGTAACATCCTGGTAAATCTCTCCCAGCCCCAGGGTAACATCCTGGTAAATCTCTCCCAGTCCCAAAAGGTAACATCCTGGTAAATCTCTCCCAGTCCCAGGGTAACATCCTGGTAAATCTCTCCCACCCCCAGGGTAACATCCTGGTAAATCTCTCCCAGCCCCAGGGTAACATCCTGGTAAATCTCTCCCAGCCCCAGGGTAACATCCTGGTAAATCTCTCCAAGCCCCCGGGTAACATCCTGGTAAATCTCTCCCAGTCCCAGGGTAACATCCTGGTAAATCTCTCCCAGCCCCAGGGTAATATCCTGGTAAATCTCTCCCAGCCCCAAAGGGTAACATCCTGGTAAATCTCTCCCAGTCCCAAAGGGTAATATCCTGGTAAATCTCTCCCAGCCCCAAAGGGTAACATCCTGGTAAATCTCTACAACCCCCGGGTAACTTCCTGGTAAATCTCTCCCAGTCCCAGGGTAACATCCTGGTAAATCTCTCCCAGTCCCAGGGTAACATCCTGGTAAATCTCTCCCAGCCCCAGAATAACTTCCTGGTAAATCTCTCCCAGCCTCAGGATAACTTCCTGGTAAATCTCTCCCAGCCTCAGGGTAACATCCTGGTAAATCTCTCCCAGCCCCGAAGGGTAACATCCTGGTAAATCTCTCCAAGCCCCAAAGGGAACATCCTGGTAAATCTCTCCCAGTCCCAGGGTAACATCCTGGTAAATCTCTCCCAGCCCCAGGGTAATATCCTGGTAAATCTCTCCCAGCCCCAAAGGGTAACATCCTGGTAAATCTCTCCCAGTCCCAGGGTAACATCCTGGGAAATCTCTCCCAGCGCCAAAGGCAACATCCTGGTAAATCTCTCCCAGCCCCAGGCTAACATCCTGGTAAATATCTCCCAGTCCCAGGGTAACATCCTGGTAAATCTCTCCCAGTCCCAGGGTAACATCCTGGTAAATCTCTCCCAGTCCCAGGGTAACATCCTGGTAAATCTCTCCCAGCCCCAATGGGTAATATCCTGGTAAATCTCTCCCAGCCCCAGGGTAACATCCTGGTAAATCTCTCCCAGCCACAGGGTAACATCCTGGTAAATCTCTCCAAGCCCCCGGGTAACTTCCTGGTAAATCTCTCCCAGCCCCAGGGTAATATCCTGGTAAATCTCTCCCAGTCCCAGGGTAACATCCTGGTAAATCTCTCCCAGCCCCAGGGTAACATCCTGGTAAATCTCTCCCATCCCCAGGGTAATATCCTGATAAATCTCACCCAGCCCCAAAGGGTAACATCCTGGTAAATCTCTCCCAGTCCCCAAAGGGTAACATCCTGCTAAATCTCTCCCAGCTCCAGTGTAACATCCTGGTAAATCTCTCCCAGCCCCAAAGGGTAAAATCCTGGTAAATCTCTCCCACCCCCAGGGTAACATCCTGGTAAATCTCTCCCAGTCCCAGGGTAACATCCTGGTAAATCTCTCCCAGCCCCAGGGTAACATCCTGGTAAATCTCTCCCAGTCCCAGGGTAACATCCTGGTAAATCTCTCCCAGTCCCAGGGTAACATCCTGGTAAATCTCTCCGTGCCCCAAAGGGTAACATCCTGGTAAATCTCTCCCAGTCCCAGGGTAACATCCTGGTAAATCTCTCCCAGCCCCAAAGGGTAACATCCTGGTAAATCTCTCCTAGCCCGAAACGGTAACATCCTGGTAAATCTCTCCCAGCCCCAAAGGGTAACATCCTGGTAAATCTCTCCCAGTCCCAAAGGGTAACATCCTGGTAAATCTCTCCCAGTCCCAAAGGGTAACATCCTGCTAAATCTCTCCCAGTCCCAAAGGTAAACATCCTGGTAAATCTCTCCCAGCTCCAAAGGGTAACATCCTGGTAAATCTCTCCCAGTCCCAGGGTAACATCCTGGTAAATCACTCCCAGCCCGAAAGGGTAACATCCTGGTAAATCTCTCCCAGTCCCAAAGGGTGACATCCTGCTAAATCTCTCCCAGTCTCAAAGGGTAACATCCTGGTAAATCTCTACCAGCCCCAGGGTAACATCCTGGTAAATCTCTCCCAGCCCCAAAGGTTGACATCCTGGTAAATCTCTCCCAGCCCCAAAGGGTAACATCCTGGTAAATCACTCCCAGCCCCAAAGGGTAACATCCTGCTAAATCTCTCCCATCCCAAAGGGTAACATCCTGGTAAATCTCTCCCAGTCCCCAGGGTAACATCCTGGTAAATCTCTCCCAGCCCCAAAGGGTAACATCCTGGTAAATCACCTCCAGCCCCAAAGGGTAACATCCTGGTAAATCTCTCCCAGTCCCAAAGGGTAACATCCTGGTAAATCTCTCCCAGCCCCAGGGTAACATCCTGGTAAATCTCTCCCAGTCCCAAAGGGTAACATCCTGGTAAATCTCTCCCAGCCCCAGGGTAACATCCTGGTAAATCTCTCCCAGCCCCAGGGTAACATCCTGGTAAATCTCTCCCAGCTCCAAAGGGTAACTTCCTGGTAAATCTCTCCCAGCCCCAGGGTAACATCCAGGTAATTCTCTCCCAGTCCCAGGGTAACATCCTGGTAAATCTCTCCCAGTCCCAAAGGTTAACATCCCGGTAAGTCTCTCCCAGCCCCAGGGTAACATCCTGGTAAATCTCTCCCAGTCCCAGGGTAACATCCTGGTAAATCTCTCCCAGCCTCAGGGTAACATCCTGGTAAATCTCTCCCAGCCCCAGGGTAACATCCTGGTAAATCTCTCCCAGTCCCAAAGGGTAACATCCCGGTAAGTCTCTCCCAGCCCCAGGGTAACATCCTGGTAAATCTCTCCCAGCTCCAGTGTAACATCCTGGTAAATCTCTCCCAGTCCCAGGGTAACTTCCTGGTAAATCTCTCCCAGTCCCAAAGGGTAACATCCAGGTAAATCTCTCCCAGTCCCAAAGGGTAACATCCAGGTAAATCTCTCCCAGTCCCAGGGTAATATCCTGGTAAATCTCTCCGAGTCCCAAAGGGTAACATCCCGGTAAATCTCTCCCAGTCCCAGGGTAACATCCTGGTAAATCTCTCCCAGTCCCAGGGTAACATCCTGGTAAATCCCTCCCAGCCCCAGGTTAACATCCTGGTAAATCTCTCCCAGCCCCAGGGTAACATCCTGGTAAATCTCTCCCAGCCCCAGGGTAACATCCTGGTAAATCTCTCCCAGTCCCAAAGGGTAACATCCAGGTAAATCTCTCCCAGTCCCAGGGTAATATCCTGGTAAATCTCTGCCAGTCCCAAAGGGTAACATCCCGGTAAATCTCTCCCAGTCCCAGGGTAACATCCTGGTAAATCTCTCCCAGTCCCAGGGTAACATCCTGGTAAATCTCTCCCAGCCCCAGGGTAATATCCTGGTAAATCTCTCCCAGCCCCAGGGTAACATCCTGGTAAATCTCTCCCAGCCACAGGGTAACATCCTGGTAAATCTCTCCAAGCCCCCGGGTAACTTCCTGGTAAATCTCTCAGAGCCCCAGGGTAATATCCTGGTAAATCTCTCCCAGCTCCAGGGTAATATCCTGATAAATCTCTCCCAGCCCCAAAGGGTAACATCCTGGTAAATCTCTTCCAGTCCCAGGGTAATATCCTGGTAAATCTCTCCCAGTCCCAAAGGGTAACATCCCGGTAAATCTCTCCCAGTCCCAGGGTAATATCCTGGTAAATCTCTCCCAGTCCCAAAGGGTAACATCCCGGTAAATCTCTCCCAGTCCCAGGGTAACATCCTGGTAAATCTCTTCCAGTCCCAGGGTAACATCCTGGTAAATCTCTCCCAGTCCCAAAGGGTAACATCCAGGTAAATCTCTCCCAGCCCCAGGGTAATATCCTGGTAAATCTCTCCCAGCCCCAGGGTAACATCCTGGTAAATCTCTCCCAGCCCCAGGCTAACATCCTGGTAAATCTCTCCCAGCTCCAGTGTAACATCCTGGTAAATCTCTCCCAGTCCCAGGGTAACTTCCTGGTAAATCTCTCCCAGTCCCAGGGTAACATCCTGGTAAATCTCTCCCAGTCCCAAAGGGTAACATCCAGGTAAGTCTCTCCCAGTCCCAGGATAATATCCTGGTAAATCTCTCCCAGTCCCAAAGGGTAACATCCTGGTAAATCTCTCCCAGCCCCAGGGTAACATCCTGGTAAATCTCTCCCAGCCCCAGGGTAACATCCTGGTAAATCTCTCCCAGCTCCAAAGGGTAACTTCCTGGTAAATCTCTCCCAGCCCCATGGTAACATCCAGGTAATTCTCTCCCAGTCCCAGGGTAACATCCTGGTAAATCTCTCCCAGTCCCAAAGGTTAACATCCCGGTAAGTCTCTCCCAGCCCCAGGGTAACATCCTGGTAAATCTCTCCCAGTCCCAGGGTAACATCCTGGTAAATCTCTCCCAGCCTCAGGGTAACATCCTGGTAAATCTCTCCCAGCCCCAGGGTAACATCCTGGTAAATCTCTCCCAGTCCCAAAGGGTAACATCCCGGTAAGTCTCTCCCAGCCCCAGGGTAACATCCTGGTAAATCTCTCCCAGCTCCAGTGTAACATCCTGGTAAATCTCTCCCAGTCCCAGGGTAACTTCCTGGTAAATCTCTCCCAGTCCCAAAGGGTAACATCCAGGTAAATCTCTCCCAGTCCCAAAGGGTAACATCCAGGTAAATCTCTCCCAGTCCCAGGGTAATATCCTGGTAAATCTCTCCCAGTCCCAAAGGGTAACATCCCGGTAAATCTCTCCCAGTCCCAGGGTAACATCCTGGTAAATCTCTCCCAGTCCCAGGGTAACATCCTGGTAAATCCCTCCCAGCCCCAGGTTAACATCCTGGTAAATCTCTCCCAGCCCCAGGGTAACATCCTGGTAAATCTCTCCCAGCCCCAGGGTAACATCCTGGTAAATCTCTCCCAGTCCCAAAGGGTAACATCCAGGTAAATCTCTCCCAGTCCCAGGGTAATATCCTGGTAAATCTCTCCCAGTCCCAAAGGGTAACATCCCGGTAAATCTCTCCCAGTCCCAGGGTAACATCCTGGTAAATCTCTCCCAGTCCCAGGGTAACATCCTGGTAAATCTCTCCCAGCCCCAGGGTAATATCCTGGTAAATCTCTCCCAGCCCCAGGGTAACATCCTGGTAAATCTCTCCCAGCCACAGGGTAACATCCTGGTAAATCTCTCCAAGCCCCCGGGTAACTTCCTGGTAAATCTCTCAGAGCCCCAGGGTAATATCCTGGTAAATCTCTCCCAGCTCCAGGGTAATATCCTGATAAATCTCTCCCAGCCCCAAAGGGTAACATCCTGGTAAATCTCTTCCAGTCCCAGGGTAATATCCTGGTAAATCTCTCCCAGTCCCAAAGGGTAACATCCCGGTAAATCTCTCCCAGTCCCAGGGTAATATCCTGGTAAATCTCTCCCAGTCCCAAAGGGTAACATCCTGGTAAATCTCTCCCAGCCCCAGGGTAATATCCTGGTAAATCTCTCCCAGCCCCAGGGTAACATCCTGGTAAATCTCTCCCAGCCACAGGGTAACATCCTGGTAAATCTCTCCAAGCCCCCGGGTAACTTCCTGGTAAATCTCTCAGAGCCCCAGGGTAATATCCTGGTAAATCTCTCCCAGCTCCAGGGTAATATCCTGATAAATCTCTCCCAGCCCCAAAGGGTAACATCCTGGTAAATCTCTCCCAGTCCCAGGGTAACATCCTGGTAAATCTCTTCCAGTCCCAGGGTAACATCCTGGTAAATCTCTCCCAGTCCCAAAGGGTAACATCCAGGTAAATCTCTCCCAGCCCCAGGGTAATATCCTGGTAAATCTCTCCCAGCCCCAGGGTAACATCCTGGTAAATCTCTTCCAGTCCCAGGGTAACATCCTGGTAAATCTCTCCCAGTCCCAAAGGGTAACATCCAGGTAAATCTCTCCCAGCCCCAGGGTAATATCCTGGTAAATCTCTCCCAGCCCCAGGGTAACATCCTGGTAAATCTCTCCCAGCCACAGGGTAACATCCTGGTAAATCTCTCCAAGCCCCCGGGTAACTTCCTGGTAAATCTCTCCCAGCCCCAGGGTAATATCCTGGTAAATCTCTCCCAGCTCCAGGGTAATATCCTGATAAATCTCTCCCAGCCCCAAAGGGTAACATCCTGGTAAATCTCTCCCAGCCCCAGGGTAATATCCTGGTAAATCTCTCCCAGCTCCAGTGTAACATCCTGGTAAATCTCTCCCAGCCCCAAAGGGTAACATCCTGGTAAATCTCTCCCACCCCCAGGGTAACATCCTGGTAAATCTCTCCCAGTCCCAGGGTAACATCCTGGTAAATCTCTCCCAGCCCCAACGGGTAACATCCTGGTAAATCTCTCCCAGCCCCAAAGGGTAACATCCTGGTAAATCTCTCTCAGTCCCAGGGTAACATCCTGGTAAATCTCTCCCAGCCCCAAAGGGTAACATCCTGGTAAATCTCTCCTAGCCCGAAACGGTAACATCCTGGTAAATATCTCCCAGCCCCAAAGGGTAACATCCTGGTAAATCTCTCCCTGCCCCAAAGGGTAACATCCTGTTAAATCTCTCCCAGTCCCAAAGGGTAACATCCTGGTAAATCTCTCCCAGTCGCAAAGGGTAACATCCTGCTAAATCTCTCCCAGTCCCAAAGGTAAACATCCTGGTAAATCTATCCCAGCCCCAGGGTAACATCCTGGTAAATCTCTCCCAGCCCCAGGGTAACATCCTGGTAAATCTCGCCCAGCTCCAAAGGGTAACATCCTGGTAAATCTCTCCCAGTCCCAAAGGGTAACATCCAGGTAAATCTCTCCCAGCCCCAGGGTAATATCCTGGTAAATCTCTCCCAGCCCCAGGGTAACATCCTGGTAAATCTCTCCCAGCCACAGGGTAACATCCTGGTAAATCTCTCCAAGCCCCCGGGTAACTTCCTGGTAAATCTCTCCCAGCCCCAGGGTAATATCCTGGTAAATCTCTCCCAGCTCCAGGGTAATATCCTGATAAATCTCTCCCAGCCCCAAAGGGTAACATCCTGGTAAATCTCTCCCAGTCCCCAAAGGGTAACATCCTGCTAAATCTCTCCCAGCTCCAGTGTAACATCCTGGTAAATCTCTCCCAGCCCCAAAGGGTAACATCCTTGTAAATCTCTCCCACCCCCAGGGTAACATCCTGGTAAATCTCTCCCAGTCCCAGGGTAACATCCTGGTAAATCTCTCCCAGCCCCAACGGGTAACATCCTGGTAAATCTCTCCCAGCCCCAAAGGGTAACATCCTGGTAAATCTCTCTCAGTCCCAGGGTAACATCCTGGTAAATCTCTCCCAGCCCCAAAGGGTAACATCCTGGTAAATCTCTCCTAGCCCGAAACGGTAACATCCTGGTAAATATCTCCCAGCCCCAAAGGGTAACATCCTGGTAAATCTCTCCCTGCCCCAAAGGGTAACATCCTGTTAAATCTCTCCCAGTCCCAAAGGGTAACATCCTGGTAAATCTCTCCCAGTCCCAAAGGGTAACATCCTGCTAAATCTCTCCCAGTCCCAAAGGTAAACATCCTGGTAAATCTATCCCAGCCCCAGGGTAACATCCTGGTAAATCTCTCCCAGCCCCAGGGTAACATCCTGGTAAATCTCGCCCAGCTCCAAAGGGTAACATCCTGGTAAATCTCTCCCAGTCCCAGGGTAACATCCTGGTAAATCACTCCCAGCCCGAAAGGGTAACATCCTGGTAAATCTCTCCCAGTCCCAAAGGGTGACATCCTGCTAAATCTCTCCCAGTCTCAAAGGGTAACATCCTGGTAAATCTCTCCCAGCCCCAGGGTAACATCCTGGTAAATCTCTCCCAGCCCCAAAGGTTGACATCCTGGTAAATCTCTCCCAGCCCCAAAGGGTAACATCCTGGTAAATCACTCCCAGCCCCAAAGGGTAACATCCTGCTAAATCTCTCCCAGTCCCAAAGGGTAACATCCTGGTAAATCTCTCCCAGTCCCCAGGGTAACATCCTGGTAAATCTCTCCCAGCCCCAAAGGGTAACATCCTGGTAAATCACCTCCAGCCCAAAAGGGTAACATCCTGGTAAATCTCTCCCAGTCCCAAAGGGTAACATCCTGGTAAATCTCTCCCAGCCCCAGGGTAACATCCTGGTAAATCTCTCCCAGTCCCAAAGGGTAACATCCTGGTAAATCTCTCCCAGCCCCAGGGTAACATCCTGGAAAATCTCTCCCAGCCCCAGGGTAACATCCTGGTAAATCTCTCCCAGCTCCAAAGGGTAACATCCTGGTAAATCTCTCCCAGCCCCAGGGTAACATCCAGGTAATTCTCTCCCAGTCCCAGGGTAACATCCTGGTAAATCTCTCCCAGTCCCAAAGGTTAACATCCCGGTACGTCTCTCCCAGTCCCAGGGTAACATCCTGGTAAATCTCTCCCAGCCCCAGGGTAACATCCTGGTAAATCTCTCCCAGCTCCAAAGGGTAACATCCTGGTAAATCTCTCCCAGCCCCAGGGTAATATCCTGGTAAATCTCTCCCAGCTCCAGGGTAATATCCTGATAAATCTCTCCCAGCCCCAAAGGGTAACATCCTGGTAAATCTCTCCCAGTCCCCAAAGGGTAACATCCTGCTAAATCTCTCCCAGCTCCAGTGTAACATCCTGGTAAATCTCTCCCAGCCCCAAAGGGTAACATCCTTGTAAATCTCTCCCACCCCCAGGGTAACATCCTGGTAAATCTCTCCCAGTCCCAGGGTAACATCCTGGTAAATCTCTCCCAGCCCCAACGGGTAACATCCTGGTAAATCTCTCCCAGCCCCAAAGGGTAACATCCTGGTAAATCTCTCTCAGTCCCAGGGTAACATCCTGGTAAATCTCTCCCAGCCCCAAAGGGTAACATCCTGGTAAATCTCTCCTAGCCCGAAACGGTAACATCCTGGTAAATATCTCCCAGCCCCAAAGGGTAACATCCTGGTAAATCTCTCCCTGCCCCAAAGGGTAACATCCTGTTAAATCTCTCCCAGTCCCAAAGGGTAACATCCTGGTAAATCTCTCCCAGTCCCAAAGGGTAACATCCTGCTAAATCTCTCCCAGTCCCAAAGGTAAACATCCTGGTAAATCTATCCCAGCCCCAGGGTAACATCCTGGTAAATCTCTCCCAGCCCCAGGGTAACATCCTGGTAAATCTCGCCCAGCTCCAAAGGGTAACATCCTGGTAAATCTCTCCCAGTCCCAGGGTAACATCCTGGTAAATCACTCCCAGCCCGAAAGGGTAACATCCTGGTAAATCTCTCCCAGTCCCAAAGGGTGACATCCTGCTAAATCTCTCCCAGTCTCAAAGGGTAACATCCTGGTAAATCTCTCCCAGCCCCAGGGTAACATCCTGGTAAATCTCTCCCAGCCCCAAAGGTTGACATCCTGGTAAATCTCTCCCAGCCCCAAAGGGTAACATCCTGGTAAATCACTCCCAGCCCCAAAGGGTAACATCCTGCTAAATCTCTCCCAGTCCCAAAGGGTAACATCCTGGTAAATCTCTCCCAGTCCCCAGGGTAACATCCTGGTAAATCTCTCCCAGCCCCAAAGGGTAACATCCTGGTAAATCACCTCCAGCCCAAAAGGGTAACATCCTGGTAAATCTCTCCCAGTCCCAAAGGGTAACATCCTGGTAAATCTCTCCCAGCCCCAGGGTAACATCCTGGTAAATCTCTCCCAGTCCCAAAGGGTAACATCCTGGTAAATCTCTCCCAGCCCCAGGGTAACATCCTGGAAAATCTCTCCCAGCCCCAGGGTAACATCCTGGTAAATCTCTCCCAGCTCCAAAGGGTAACATCCTGGTAAATCTCTCCCAGCCCCAGGGTAACATCCAGGTAATTCTCTCCCAGTCCCAGGGTAACATCCTGGTAAATCTCTCCCAGTCCCAAAGGTTAACATCCCGGTACGTCTCTCCCAGTCCCAGGGTAACATCCTGGTAAATCTCTCCCAGCCCCAGGGTAACATCCTGGTAAATCTCTCCCAGCCCCAGGGTAACATCCTGGTAAATCTCTCCCAGTCCCAAAGGGTAACATCCCGGTAAGTCTCTCCCAGCCCCAGGGTAACATCCTGGTAAATCTCTCCCAGCCCCAGGCTAACATCCTGGTAAATCTCTCCCAGCTCCAGTGTAACATCCTGGTAAATCTCTCCCAGTCCCAGGGTAACTTCCTGGTAAATCTCTCCCAGTCCCAGGGTAACATCCTGGTAAATCTCTCCCAGTCCCAAAGGGTAACATCCAGGTAAGTCTCTCCCAGTCCCAGGATAATATCCTGGTAAATCTCTCCCAGTCCCAAAGGGTAACATCCCGGTAAATCTCTCCCAGTCCCAGGGTAACATCCTGGTAAATCTCTCCCAGTCCCAGGGTAACATCCTGGTAAATCTCTCCCAGTCCCAAAGGGTAACATCCAGGTAAATCTCTCCCAGTCCCAGGGTAACATCCTGGTAAGTCTCTCCCAGCCCCAGGGTAACATCCTGGTAAATCTCTCACCGGTCCCAGGGTAACATCCTGGTAAATCTCTCAGAGCCCCAGGGTAATATCCTGGTAAATCTCTCCCAGCCCCAGGGTAACATCCTGATAAATCTCTCCCAGCCCCAAAGGGTAACATCCTGGTAAATCTCTCCCAGTCCCCAAAGGGTAACATCCTGGTAAATCTCTTCCAGCTCCAGTGTAACATCCTGGTAAATCTCTCCCAGTCCCAAAGGGTAACATCCAGGTAAATCTCTCCCAGTCCCAAAGGGTAACATCCCGGTAAATCTCTCCCAGTCCCAGGGTAACATCCTGGTAAATCTCTCCCAGTCCCAGGGTAACATCCTGGTAAATCTCTCCCAGTCCCAAAGGGTAACATCCAGGTAAATCTCTCCCAGTCCCAGGGTAACATCCTGGTAAATCTCTCCCAGCTCCAGGGTAACATCCAGGAAATCTCTCCCAGTCCCAGGGTAACATCCTGGTAAATCTCCCCCAGTCCCAAAGGGTAACATCCTGGTAAATCTCTCCCAGCCCCAGGGTAACATCCTGGTAAATCTCTCCCAGCCCCAGGGTAACATCCTGGTAAATCTCTCCCAGTCCCAAAGGGTAACATCCTGGTAAATCTCTCCCAGCTCCAGGGTAACATCCAGGAAATCTCTCCCAGTCCCAGGGTAACATCCTGGTAAGTCTCTCCCAGCCCCAGGGTAACATCCTGGTAAATCTCTCACCGGTCCAAGGGTAACATCCTGGTAAATCTCTCCCAGCCCTAGGGTAATATCCTGGTAAATCTCTCCCAGCCCCAGGGTAACATCCTGATAAATCTCTCCCAGCCCCAAAGGGTAACATCCTGGTAAATCTCTCCCAGTCCCCAAAGGGTAACATCCTGGTAAATCTCTTCCAGCTCCAGTGTAACATCCTGGTAAATCTCTCCCAGTCCCAGGGTAACATCTTGGTAAATCTCTCCCAGTCCCAGGGTAACATCCTGGTAAATCACTCCCAGTCCCAGGGTAACATCCTGGTAAATCTCTCCCAGCTCCAGGATAACAACCTGGTAAATCTCTCCCAGCCCCAGGGTAACATCCTGGTAAATCTCTCCCAGCCCCAGGGTAACATCCTGGTAAATCTTTCCCAGTCCCAGGGTAACATCCTGGTAAATCTCTCCCAGTCCCAAAGGGTAACATCCTGCTAAATCTCTCCCAGTCCCAAAGGGTAACATCCTGGTAAATCTCTCTCAGCCCCAGGGTAACATCCTGGTAAATCTCTTCCAGCCCCACAGAGTAACATCCTGGTAAATCACTCCCAGCCCCAAAGGGTAACATCCTGGTAAATCACTCCCAGCCCCAAAGGGTAACATCCTGGTAAATCTCTCCCAGTCCCAAAGGGTAACATCCTGCTAAATCTCTCCCAGTCCGAAAGGGTAACATCCTGGTAAATCTCTCCCAGCCCAAGGGTAACATCGTGGTAAATCTATTCCAGCCCAAGGGTAACATCCTGGTAAATCTCTCCCAGCCCCAGGGTAACATCCTGGTAAATCTCCCGCAGTCCCAGGGTAACATCCTGGTAAATCTCTCCCTGCCCCAAAGGGGAACATCCTGGTAAATCTCTCCCAGCCCCAGGGTAACAACCTGGTAAATCTCTCCCAGCCCCAGGGTAACATCCTGGTAAATCTCTCCCAGCCCCAGGGTAACATCCTGATAAATCTCTCCCAGCCCCAAAGGGTGACATCCTGGTAAATCTCTCCCAGCCCCAGGGTAACATCCTGGTAAATCTCTCCCAGCCCCAAAGGGTGACATCCTGGTAAATCTCTCCCAGCCCCAGGGTAACATCCTGGTAAATCTCTCCCAACGTCAGGGTAACATCCTGGTAAATCTCTCCCAGCCCCAGGGTAACATCCTGGTAAATCTCTCCCAGTCCCAGGGTAACATCCTGGTAAATCTCTCCCAGTCCCAGGGTAACATCCTGGTAAATCTCTCCCAGCCCCAGGGTATCATCCTGGTAAATCTCTCCCAGTCCCAGGGTAACATCCTGGTGAATCTCTCCCAGCCCCAAAGGGTAACATCCTGGTAAATCTCTCCCAGCCCCAAAGGGTAACATCCTGGTAAATCTCTCCCAGTCCCAGGGTAACATCCTGGTAAATCTCTCCCATCCCAAAGGGTAACATCCTGGTAAATCTCTCCTAGCCCGAAACGGTAACATCCTGGTAAATCTCTCCCAGCCCCAAAGGGTAACATCCTGGTAAATCTCTCCCAGTCCCAAAGGGTTAACATCCTGGTAAATCTCTCCCAGTCCCAAAGGGGAACATCCTGGTAAATCTCTCCCAGCCCCAGGGTAACATCCTGGTAAATCTCGCCCAGCTCCAAAGGGTAACATCCTGGTAAATCTCTCCCAGGCCCAGGGTAACATCCTGGTAAATCACTCCCAGCCCGAAAGGGTAACATCCTGGTAAATCTCTCCCAGTCCCAAAGGGTGACATCCTGGTAAATCTCTCCCTGCCCCAGGGTAACATCCTGGTAAATCTCTCCCAGCCCCAAAGGTTGACATCCTGGTAAATCTCTCCCAGCCCCAAAGGGTAACATCCTGGTAAATCACTCCCAGCCCCAAAGGGTAACATCCTGGTAAATCTCTCCCAGTCCCAAAGGGTAACATCCTGGTAAATCTCTCCCAGCCCCAGTGTAAGATCCTGGTAAATCTCTCACCGGTCCCAGGGAAACATCCTGGTAAATCTCTCCCAGCCCCAGGGTAATATCCTGGTAAATCTCTCCCAGCCCCAGGGTAACATCCTGATAAATCTCTCCCAGCCCCAAAGGGTAACATCCTGGTAAATCTCTCCCAGTCCCCAAAGGGTAACATCCTGGTAAATCTCTTCCAGCTCCAGTGTAACATCCTGGTAAATCTCTCCCAGCCCCAAAGGGTGACATCCTGGTAAATCTCTCCCAGCCCCAGGGTAACATCCTGGTAAATCTCTCCCAGTCCCAGGGTAACATCCTGGTAAATCACTCCCAGTCCCAGGGTAACATTCTGGTAAATCTCTCCCAGCTCCAGGATAACATCCTGGTAAATCTCTCCCAGCCCCAGGGTAACATCCTGGTAAATCTCTCCCAGCCCCAGGGTAACATCCTGGTAAATCTTTCCCAGTCCCAGGGTAACATCCTGGTAAATCTCTCCCAGTCCCAAAGGGTAACATCCTGCTAAATCTCTCCCAGTCCCAAAGGGTAACATCCTGGTAAATCTCTCCCAGCCCCAGGGTAACATCCTGGTAAATCTTTCCCAGTCCCAGGGTAACATCCTGGTAAATCACTCCCAGCCCCAAAGGGTAACATCCTGGTAAATCACTCCCAGCCCCAAAGGGTAACATCCTGGTAAATCTCTCCCAGTCCCAAAGGGTAACATCCTGCTAAATCTCTCCCAGTCCGAAAGGGTAACATCCTGTGAAATCTCTCCCAGCCCAAGGGTAACATCCTGGTAAATCTCTCACAGCCCCAAAGGGTGACATCCTGGTAAATCTCTCCCAGTCCCAGGGTAACATCCTGGTAAATCTCTCCCAGCCCCAAAGGGTGACATCCTGGTAAATCTCTCCAGGCCGCAAAGGGTAACATCCTGATAAATCTCTCCCAGACCTAGGGTAACATCCTGGTAAATCTCTCCCAGCCCCAAAGGGGAACATCCTGGTAAATCTCTCCCAGTCCCAGGGTAACATCCTGGTAAATCTCTCCCAGTCCCAAAGGTTAACATCCCGGTAAGTCTCTCCCTGTTCCCAGGGTAACATCCTGGTAAATCTCTCCCAGTCCCAGGGTAACATCCTGGTAAATCTCTCCCAACCCCAGGGTAACATCCTGGTAAATCTCTCCCAGCCCCAGGGTAACATCCTGGTAAATCTCTCCCAGTCCCAAAGGGTAACATCCTGGTAAATCTCTCCCAGTCCCAAAGGGTAACATCCAGGTAAATCTCTCCCAGTCCCAGGGTAACATCCTGGTAAATCTCTCCCAGCCCCAGGGTAACATCCTGGTAAATCTCTCCCAGCCCCAGGGTAACATCCTGGTAAATCTCTCCCAGTCCCAGGGTAACATCCTGGTAAATCTCTCCCAGCCCCAGGGTAACATCCTGGTAAATCTCTCCCAGCCCCAAAGGGTGATATCCTGGTAAATCTCTCCAGGCCGCAAAGGGTAACATCCTGATAAATCTCTCCCAGGCCCAGGCTAACATCCTGGTAAATCTCTCCCAGCTCCAGTATAACATCCTGGTAAATCTCTCCCAGTCCCAGGGTAACTTCCTGGTAAATCTCTCCCAGTCCCAGGGTAACATCCTGGTAAATCTCTCCCAGTCCCAAAGGGTAACATCCTGGTAAATCTCTCCCAGTCCCAAAGGGTAACATCCAGGTAAATCTCTCCCAGTCCCAGGGTAATATCCTGGTAAATCTCTCCCAGTCCCAAAGGGTAACATCCCGGTAAATCTCTCCCAGTGCCAGGGTAACATCCTGGTAAATCTCTCCCAGTCCCAGGGTAACATCCTGGTAAATTTCTCCCAGTCCCAAAGGGTAACATCCAGGTAAATCTCTCCCTGTCCCAGGGTAACATCCTGGTAAATCTCTCCCAGCCCCAGGGTAACATCCTGGTAAATCTCTCACCGGTCCCAGGGTAACATCCTGGTAAATCTCTCCCAGCCCCAGGGTAATATCCTGGTAAATCTCTCCCAGCCCCAGGGTAACATCCTGATAAATCTCTCTCAGCCCCAAAGGGTAACATCCTGGTAAATCTCTCCCAGTCCCCAAAGGGTAACATCCTGGTAAATCTCTTCCAGCTCCAGTGTAACATCCTGGTAAATCTCTCCCAGCCCCAAAGGGTGACATCCTGGTAAATCTCTCCCAGTCCCAGGGTAACATCTTGGTAAATCTCTCCCAGTCCCAGGGTAACATCCTGGTAAATCACTCCCAGTCCCAGGGTAACATCCTGGTAAATCTCTCCCAGCTCCAGGATAACATCCTGGTAAATCTCTCCCAGCCCCAGGGTAACATCCTGGTAAATCTCTCCCAGCCCCAGGTTAACATCCTGGTAAATCTTTCCCAGTCCCAGGGTAACATCCTGGTAAATCTCTCCCAGTCCCAAAGGGTAACATCCTGCTAAATCTCTCCCAGTCCCAAAGGGTAACATCCTGGTAAATCTCTCTCAGCCCCAGGGTATTTACTCAGGAACAGGGCATTGTTGTCGATGAGAATACTGAGGCACAAATAAGTAGAATGGATGGCTTTGAGGTATGTAGAGAAGAGGTGTTGGAAATCCTGGAAAAGGTGAAAATAGATAAGTCCCCTGGGCCTGATGGCATTTATCCTAGGATTCTCTGGGAAGCAAGGGAGGAGATTGCAGAGCCATTGGCCTTGATTTTTATGTCCTCTTTGTCTACAGGAGTAGTCCCAGAAGACTGGAGGATAGCAAATGTGGTTCCCTTGTTCAAAAAGGGGAGTAGGGATAGCCCTAGTAACTATAGGCCGGTGAGTCTCACTTCTGTTGTGGGCAAAGTCTTAGAGAGAATTGTAAGGGATAGGATTTATGCACATCTAGATAGGAATAATGTGATCAAGGATAGTCAGCATGGTTTTGTGAAGGGCAAGTCGTGCCTCACAAACCTTATTGAATTCTTTGAAAAGTTGACGAAGGAGGTTGATGAGGGGAAAGCGGTAGATGTGGTATATATGGATTTTAGTAAGGCGTTTGATAAGGTTCCCCATGGTAGGCTACTGCAGAAAATACGGAGATATGGCATTGAGGGTGAGTTGGAGGTTTGGATTAGGAATTGGCTGGATGGAAGAAGACAGAGGGTAGTAGTTGATGGCAAAGTTTCTTCATGGAGTGCCGTCACTAGCGGTGTTCCGCAAGGATCTGTTTTGGGACCATTGCTGTTTGTCATTTTTATAAATGACCTGGAAGAGGGGTTAGAAGGTTGGGTGAGCAAGTTTGCGGATGACACGAAAGTCGGAGGAGTTGTTGACAGTGAGGAAGCATGTGGCAGGTTACAGCAGGATATAGAGAAGCTGCAGAGCTGGGCAGAAAGGTGGCAGATGGAATTCAATGTAGCTAAGTGCGAGGTGATTCACTTTGGGAAGAATAACAAAAAGATGGGGTACTGGGCTAATGGTCGGATACTTGGTAGTGTGGATGAGCAGAGGGATCTTGGTGTCCATGTACACAGATCTCTGAAAGTTGCCACCCAGGTAAATAGTGCGGTGAGGAAGGCATATGGCGTACTGGCTTTTATTGGTAGAGGAATTGAGTTCCGGAGTCCTGAGGTCATGATGCAGTTGTATAAGACTCTGGTACGGCCGCATCTGGAATATTGTGTGCAGTTTTGGTCGCCATACTATAGGAAGGATGTGGAGGCATTGGAACGGGTGCAGAGGAGGTTTACCAGGATGTTGCCTGGTATGGAAGGAAAATCGTATGAGGAAAGACTGAGGCACTTGGGGCTGTTTTCCCTCGAGAAAAGAAGGTTTAGGGGTGACTTGATTGAGGTGTACAAGATGATTAGGGGGTTAGATAGGGTCGACAGTATGAACCTTTTCCCGCGTATTGAGTCGGGTATTACAAGGGGGCATAGCTTTAAATTAAGGGGGGGTAGATATAGGACTGATGTTAGGGGTAGGTTCTTCACTCAGCGAGTCGTTAGTTCATGGAATGCCCTGCCAGTAACAGTGGTGGACTCTCCCTCTTTATGGGCATTTAAGAGGGCATTGGATAGGTATATGGAGGATAGTGGGTTAGTGTAGTTTAGGTGGGCTTGGATCGACGCAACATCGAGGGCCCAAGGGCCTGTACTGCGCTGTATTCTTCTATGTAACATCCTGGTAAATCTCTTCCAGCCCCACAGGGTAACATCCTGGTAAATCACTCCCAGCCCCAAAGGGTAACATCCTGGTAAATCACTCCCAGCCCCAAAGGGTAACATCCTGGTAAATCTCTCCCAGTCCCAAAGGGTAACATCCTGGTAAATCACTCCCAGCCCCAAAGGGTAACATCCTGGTAAATCACTCCCAGCCCCAAAGGGTAACATCCTGGTAAATCTCTCCTAGTCCGAAAGGGTAACATCCTGGTAAATCTCTCCCAGCCCCAAAGGGTGACATCCTGGTAAATCTCTCCCAGTCCCAGGGTAACATCCTGGTAAATCTCTCCCAGTCCCAGGGTCAAATCCTGTTAAATCTCTCCCAGCCCAAGGGTAACATCCTGGTAAATCTCTGCCAGCCCCAGGGTAACATCCTGGTAAATCTCCCGCAGTCCCAGGGTAACATCCTGGTAAATCTCTCCCTGCCCCAAAGGGGAACATCCTGGTAAATCTCTCCCAGCCCCAGGGTAACATCCTGGTAAATCTCTCACCGGTCCCAGGGTAACATCCTGGTAAATCTCTCCCAGCCCCAGGGTAATATCCTGGTAAATCTCTCCCAGCCCCAGGGTAACATCCTGATAAATCTCTCTCAGCCCCAAAGGGTAACATCCTGGTAAATCTCTCCCAGTCCCCAAAGGGTAACATCCTGGTAAATCTCTTCCAGCTCCAGTGTAACATCCTGGTAAATCTCTCCCAGCCCCAAAGGGTGACATCCTGGTAAATCTCTCCCAGTCCCAGGGTAACATCTTGGTAAATCTCTCCCAGTCCCAGGGTAACATCCTGGTAAATCACTCCCAGTCCCAGGGTAACATCCTGGTAAATCTCTCCCAGCTCCAGGATAACATCCTGGTAAATCTCTCCCAGCCCCAGGGTAACATCCTGGTAAATCTCTCCCAGCCCCAGGTTAACATCCTGGTAAATCTTTCCCAGTCCCAGGGTAACATCCTGGTAAATCTCTCCCAGTCCCAAAGGGTAACATCCTGCTAAATCTCTCCCAGTCCCAAAGGGTAACATCCTGGTAAATCTCTCTCAGCCCCAGGGTAACATCCTGGTAAATCTCTTCCAGCCCCACAGGGTAACATCCTGGTAAATCACTCCCAGCCCCAAAGGGTAACATCCTGGTAAATCTCTCCCAGTCCCAAAGGGTAACATCCTGGTAAATCACTCCCAGCCCCAAAGGGTAACATCCTGGTAAATCACTCCCAGCCCCAAAGGGTAACATCCTGGTAAATCTCTCCCAGTCCCAAAGGGTAACATCCTGGTAAATCACTCCCAGCCCCAAAGGGTAACATCCTGGTAAATCACTCCCAGCCCCAAAGGGTAACATCCTGGTAAATCTCTCCTAGTCCGAAAGGGTAACATCCTGGTAAATCTCTCCCAGCCCCAAAGGGTGACATCCTGGTAAATCTCTCCCAGTCCCAGGGTAACATCCTGGTAAATCTCTCCCAGTCCCAGGGTCAAATCCTGTTAAATCTCTCCCAGCCCAAGGGTAACATCCTGGTAAATCTCTGCCAGCCCCAGGGTAACATCCTGGTAAATCTCCCGCAGTCCCAGGGTAACATCCTGGTAAATCTCTCCCTGCCCCAAAGGGGAACATCCTGGTAAATCTCTCCCAGCCCCAGGGTAACATCCTGGTAAATCTCTCACCGGTCCCAGGGTAACATCCTGGTAAATCTCTCCCAGCCCCAGGGTAATATCCTGGTAAATCTCTCCCAGCCCCAGGGTAACATCCTGATAAATCTCTCTCAGCCCCAAAGGGTAACATCCTGGTAAATCTCTCCCAGTCCCCAAAGGGTAACATCCTGGTAAATCTCTTCCAGCTCCAGTGTAACATCCTGGTAAATCTCTCCCAGCCCCAAAGGGTGACATCCTGGTAAATCTCTCCCAGTCCCAGGGTAACATCTTGGTAAATCTCTCCCAGTCCCAGGGTAACATCCTGGTAAATCACTCCCAGTCCCAGGGTAACATCCTGGTAAATCTCTCCCAGCTCCAGGATAACATCCTGGTAAATCTCTCCCAGCCCCAGGGTAACATCCTGGTAAATCTCTCCCAGCCCCAGGTTAACATCCTGGTAAATCTTTCCCAGTCCCAGGGTAACATCCTGGTAAATCTCTCCCAGTCCCAAAGGGTAACATCCTGCTAAATCTCTCCCAGTCCCAAAGGGTAACATCCTGGTAAATCTCTCTCAGCCCCAGGGTAACATCCTGGTAAATCTCTTCCAGCCCCACAGGGTAACATCCTGGTAAATCACTCCCAGCCCCAAAGGGTAACATCCTGGTAAATCACTCCCAGCCCCAAAGGGTAACATCCTGGTAAATCTCTCCCAGTCCCAAAGGGTAACAACCTGGTAAATCTCTCCCAGCCCCAGGGTAACATCCTGGTAAATCTCTCCAAGCCCCAGGGTAACATCCTGGTAAATATCTCCCAGCTCCAGGGTAACATCCTGATAAATCTCTCCCAGCCCCAAAGGGTGACATCCTGGTTAATCTCTCCCAGCCCCAGGGTAACATCCTGGTAAATCTCTCCCAGCCCCAAAGGGTGACATCCTGGTAAATCTCTCCCAGCCCCAGGGTAACATCCTGGTAAATCTCTCCCAACGTCAGGGTAACATCCTGGTAAATCTCTCCCAGCCCCAGGGTAACATCCTGGTAAATCTCTCCCAGCCCCAAAGGGTGACATCCTGGTAAATCTCTCCCAGCCCCAGGGTAACATCCTGGTAAATCTCTCCCAGTCCCAGGGTAACATCCTGGTAAATTTCTCCCAGCCCCAGGGTAACATCCTGGTAAATCTCTCCCAGCCCCAAAGGGTGACATCCTGGTAAATCTCTCCAGGCCCCAAAGGGTAACATCCTGGTAAATCTCTCACAGCCCCAAAGGGTGACATCCTGGAAAATCTCTCCCAGTCCCAGGGTAACATCCTGGTAAATCTCTCCCAGCCCCAAAGGGTGACATCCTGGTAAATCTCTCCAGGACGCAAAGGGTAACATCCTGATAAATCTCTCCCAGTCCGAAAGGGTAACATCCTGGTAAATCTCTCCCAGCCCCAAAGAGTGACATCCTGGTAAATCTCTCCCAGTCCCAGGGTAACATCCTGGTAAATCTCTCCCAGTCCCAGGGTCAAATCCTGTTAAATCTCTCCCAGCCCAAGGGTAACATCCTAGTAAATCTCTCCCAGCCCCAGGGTAACATCCTGGTAAATCTCCCGCAGTCCCAGGGTAACATCCTGGTAAATCTCTCCCTGCCCCAAAGGGGAACATCCTGGTAAATTTCTCCCAGCCCCAGGGTAACAACCTGGTAAATCTCTCCCAGCCCCAGGGTAACATCCTGGTAAATCTCTCCCAGCCCCAGGGTCACATCCTGGTGAATCTCTCCCAGTCCCAGGGTAACATCCTGGTAAATCTCTCCCAGCCCCAGGGTAACATCCTGGTAAATATCTCCCAGCTCCAGGGTAACATCCTGATAAATCTCTCCCAGCCCCAAAGGGTGACATCCTGGCAAATCTCTCCCAGCCCCAGGGTAACATCCTGGTAAATCTCTCCCAGCCCCAAAGGGTGACATCCTGGTGAATCTCTCCCAGCCCCAAAGGGTAACATCCTGGTAAATCTCTCCCAACGTCAGGGTAACATCCTGGTAAATCTCTCCCAGCCCCAGGGTAACATCCTGGTAAATCTCTCCCAGCCCCAAAGGGTGACATCCTGGTAAATCTCTCCCAGCCCCAGGGTAACATCCTGGTAAATCTCTCCCAGTCCCAGGGTAACATCCTGGTAAATCTCTCCCAGCCCCAGGGTAACATCCTGGTAAATCTCTCCCAGCCCCAAAGGGTGACATCCTGGTAAATCTCTCCAGGCCCCAAAGGGTGACATCCTGGTAAATCTCTCACAGCCCCAAAGGGTGACATCCTGGAAAATCTCTCCCAGTCCCAGGGTAACATCCTGGTAAATCTCTCCCAGCCCCAAAGGGTGACATCCTGGTAAATATCTCCAGGCCGCAAAGGGTAACATCCTGATAAATCTCTCCCAGTCCCAAGGTAACATCCTGGTAAATCTCTCCCAGGCCCAAAGGGTAACATCCTGGTAAATCTCTCCCAGCCCCAGGGTAACATCCTGGTAAATCTCTCCCAGCTCCAGGGTAACATCCTGATGAATTTCTCCCAGCCCCAGGGTAACATCCTGGTAAATCTCTCCCAGTCCCAGGGTAACATCCTGGTAAATCTCTCCCAGTCCCAAAGGGTAACATCCAGGTAAATCTCTCCCAGTCCCAGGGTAATATCCTGGTAAATCTCTCCCAGTCCCAAAGGGTAACATCCCGGTAAATCTCTCCCAGTGCCAGGGTAACATCCTGGTACATCTCTCCCAGTCCCAGGGTAACATCCTGGTAAATCTCTCCCTGTCCCAGGGTAACATCCTGGTAAATCTCTCCCAGCTCCAGGGTAACATCCAGGAAATCTCTCCCAGTCCCAGGGTAACATCCTGGTAAATCTCTCCCAGTCCCAAAGGGTAA
The DNA here is from genome assembly GCF_037043375.1 of Chiloscyllium plagiosum. Lineage (NCBI taxonomy): Eukaryota > Metazoa > Chordata > Chondrichthyes > Orectolobiformes > Hemiscylliidae > Chiloscyllium > Chiloscyllium plagiosum. The sequence continues at coordinate 43,185,314 of NW_028270179.1, forward strand.
CATCCCGGTAAATCACTCCCAGCCCCAGGGTAACATCCTGGTAAATCTCTCACCGGTCCCAGGGTAACATCCTGGTAAATCTCTCCCAGCCCCAGGGTAATATCCTGGTAAATCTCTCCCAGCCCCAGGGTAACATCCTGATAAATCTCTCCCAGCCCCAAAGGGTAACATCCTGGTAAATCTCTCCCAGTCCCCAAAGGGTAACATCCTGGTAAATCTCTTCCAGCTCCAGTGTAACATCCTGGTAAATCTCTCCCAGCCCCAAAGGGTGACATCCTGGTAAATCTCTCCCAGTCCCAGGGTAACATCTTGGTAAATCACTCCCAGTCCCAGGGTAACATCCTGGTAAATCACTCCCAGTCCCAGGGTAACATCCTGGTAAATCTCTCCCAGCTCCAGGATAACATCCTGGTAAATCTCTCCCAGCCCCAGGGTAACATCCTGGTAAATCTCTCCCAGCCCCAGGTTAACATCCTGGTAAATCTTTCCCAGTCCCAGGGTAACATCCTGGTAAATCTCTCCCAGTCCCAAAGGGTAACATCCTGCTAAATCTCTCCCAGTCCCAAAGGGTAACATCCTGGTAAATCTCTCTCAGCCCCAGGGTAACATCCTGGTAAATCTCTTCCAGCCCCACAGGGTAACATCCTGGTAAATCACTCCCAGCCCCAAAGGGTAACATCCTGGTAAATCACTCCCAGCCCCAAAGGGTAACATCCTGGTAAATCTCTCCCAGTCCCAAAGGGTAACATCCTGCTAAATCTCTCCTAGTCCGAAAGGGTAACATCCTTGTAAATCTCTCCCAGCCCCAAAGGGTGACATCCTGGTAAATCTCTCCCAGTCCCAGGGTAACATCCTGGTAAATCTCTCCCAGTCCCAGGGTAAAATCCTGTTAAATCTCTCCCAGCCCAAGGGTAACATCCTGGTAAATCTCTGCCAGCCCCAGGGTAACATCCTGGTAAATCTCCCGCAGTCCCAGGGTAACATCCTGGTAAATCTCTCCCTGCCCCAAAGGGGAACATCCTGGTAAATCTCTCCCAGCCCCAGGGTAACAACCTGGTAAATCTCTCCCAGCCCCAGGGTTACATCCTGGTAAATCTCTCCCAGCCCCAGGGTAACATCCTGGTAAATATCTCCCAGCTCCAGGGTAACATCCTGATAAATCTCTCCCAGCCCCAAAGGGTGACATCCTGGTTAATCTCTCCCAGCCCCAGGGTAACATCCTGGTAAATCTCTCCCAGCCCCAAAGGGTGACATCCTGGTAAATCTCTCCCAGCCCCAGGGTAACATCCTGGTAAATCTCTCCCAACGTCAGGGTAACATCCTGGTAAATCTCTCCCAGCCCCAGGGTAACATCCTGGTAAATCTCTCCCAGCCCCAAAGGGTGACATCCTGGTAAATCTCTCCCAGCCCCAGGGTAACGTCCTGGTAAATCTCTCCCAGTCCCAGGGTAACATCCTGGTAAATTTCTCCCAGCCCCAGGGTAACATCCTGGTAAATCTCTCCCAGCCCCAGGGTAACATCCTGGTAAATCTCTCCCAGCCCCAGGGTCACATCCTGGTAAATATCTCCCAGCTCCAGGGTAACATCCTGATATATCTCTCCCAGCCCCAAAGGGTGACATCCTGGCAAATCTCTCCCAGCCCCAGGGTAACATCCTGGTAAATCTCTCCCAGCCCCAAAGGGTGACATCCTGGTGAATCTCTCCCAGCCCCAGGGTAACATCCTGGTAAATCTCTCCCAACGTCAGGGTAACATCCTGGTAAATCTCTCCCAGCCCCAGGGTAACATCCTGGTAAATCTCTCCCAGCCCCAAAGGGTGACATCCTGGTAAATCTCTCCCAGCCCCAGGGTAACATCCTGGTAAATCTCTCCCAGTCCCAGGGTAACATCCTGGTAAATCTCTCCCAGCCCCAGGGTAACATCCTGGTAAATCTCTCCCAGCCCCAAAGGGTGACATCCTGGTAAATCTCTCCAGGCCCCAAAGGGTAACATCCTGGTAAATCTCTCACAGCCCCAAAGGGTGACATCCTGGAAAATCTCTCCCAGTCCCAGGGTAACATCCTGGTAAATCTCTCCCAGCCCCAAAGGGTGACATCCTGGTAAATCTCTCCAGGCCGCAAAGGGTAACATCCTGATAAATCTCTCCCAGTCCCAAGGTAACATCCTGGTAAATCTCTCCCAGGCCCAAAGGGTAACATCCTGGTAAATCTCTCCCAGCCCCAGGGTAACATCCTGGTAAATCTCTCCCAGCTCCAGGGTAACATCCTGATAAATTTCTCCCAGCCCCAGGGTAACATCCTGGTAAATCTCTCCCAGTCCCAGGGTAACATCCTGGTAAATCTCTCCCAGTCCCAAAGGGTAACATCCAGGTAAATCTCTCCCAGTCCCAGGGTAATATCCTGGTAAATCTCTCCCAGTCCCAAAGGGTAACATCCCGGTAAATCTCTCCCAGTGCCAGGGTAACATCCTGGTACATCTCTCCCAGTCCCAGGGTAACATCCTGGTAAATCTCTCCCAGTCCCAAAGGGTAACATCCAGGTAAATCTCTCCCTGTCCCAGGGTAACATCCTGGTAAATCTCTCCCAGCTCCAGGGTAACATCCAGGAAATCTCTCCCAGTCCCAGGGTAACATCCTGGTAAATCTCTCCCAGTCCCAAAGGGTAACATCCCGGTAAGTCTCTCCCAGCCCCAGGGTAACATCCTGGTAAATCTCTCACCGGTCCCAGGGTAACATCCTGGTAAATCTCTCCCAGCCCCAGGGTAATATCCTGGTAAATCTCTCCCAGCCCCAGGGTAACATCCTGATAAATCTCTCCCAGCCCCAAAGGGTAACATCCTGGTAAATCTCTCCCAGTCCCCAAAGGGTAACATCCTGGTAAATCTCTTCCAGCTCCAGTGTAACATCCTGGTAAATCTCTCCCAGCCCCAAAGGGTGACACCCTGGTAAATCTCTCCCAGTCCCAGGGTAACATCTTGGTAAATCTCTCCCAGTCCCAGGGTAACATCCTGGTAAATCACTCCCAGTCCCAGGGTAACATCCTGGTAAATCTCTCCCAGCTCCAGGATAACATCCTGTTAAATCTCTCCCAGCCCCAGGGTAACATCCTGGTAAATCTCTCCCAGCCCCAGGTTATCATCCTGGTAAATCTTTCCCAGTCCCAGGGTAACATCCTGGTAAATCTCTCCCAGTCCCAAAGGGTAACATCCTGCTAAATCTCTCCCCGTCCCAAAGGGTAACATCCTGGTAAATCTCTCTCAGCCCCAGGGTAACATCCTGGTAAATCTTTCCCAGCCCCAGGTTAACATCCTGGTAAATCTTTCCCAGTCCCAGGGTAACATCCTGGTAAATCTCTCCCAGTCCCAAAGGGTAACATCCTGCTAAATCTCTCCCAGTCCCAAAGGGTAACATCCTGGTAAATCTCTTCCAGCCCCACAGGGTAACATCCTGGTAAATCACTCCCAGCCCCAAAGGGTAACATCCTGGTAAATCACTCCCAGCCCCAAAGGGTAACATCCTGGTAAATCTCTCCCAGTCCCAAAGGGTAACATCCTGCTAAATCTCTCCTAGTCCGAAAGGGTAACTTCCTGGTAAATCTCTCCCAGCCCCAAAGGGTGACATCCTGGTAAATCTCTCCCAGTCCCAGGGTAACATCCTGGTAAATCTCTCCCAGTCCCAGGGTAAAATCCTGTTAAATCTCTCCCAGCCCAAGGGTAACATCCTGGTAAATCTCTGCCAGCCCCAGGGTAACATCCTGGTAAATCTCCCGCAGTCCCAGGGTAACATCCTGGTAAATCTCTCCCTGCCCCAAAGGGGAACATCCTGGTAAATCTCTCCCAGCCCCAGGGTAACAACCTGGTAAATCTCTCCCAGCCCCAGGGTAACATCCTGGTAAATCTCTCCCAGCCCCAGGGTAACATCCTGGTAAATATCTCCCAGCTCCAGGGTAACATCCTGATAAATCTCTCCCAGCCCCAAAGGGTGACATCCTGGTTAATCTCTCCCAGCCCCAGGGTAACATCCTGGTAAATCTCTCCCAGCCCCAAAGGGTGACATCCTGGTAAATCTCTCCCAGCCCCAGGGTAACATCCTGGTAAATCTCTCCCAACGTCAGGGTAACATCCTGGTAAATCTCTCCCAGCCCCAGGGTAACATCCTGGTAAATCTCTCCCAGCCCCAAAGGGTGACATCCTGGTAAATCTCTCCCAGCCCCAGGGTAACGTCCTGGTAAATCTCTCCCAGTCCCAGGGTAACATCCTGGTTAGTTTCTCCCAGCCCCAGGGTAACATCCTGGTAAATCTCTCCAGGCCCCAAAGGGTAACATCCTGGTAAATCTCTCACAGCCCCAAAGGGTGACATCCTGGTAAATCTCTCCCAGTCCCAGGGTAACATCCTGGTAAATCTCTCCCAGTCCCAAAGGGTAACATCCAGGTAAATCTCTCCCAGTCCCAGGGTAACATCCTGGTAAATCTCTCCCAGCCCCAAAGGGTGACATCCTGGTAAATCTCTCCAGGCCGCAAAGGATAACATCCTGATAAATCTCTCCCAGTCCCAGGGTAACATCCTGGTAAATCTCTCCCAGCCCCAAAGGGTAACATCCTGGTAAATCTCTCCCAGCCCCAGGGTAACATCCTGGTAAATCTCTCCCAGCTCCAGGGTAACATCCTGATAAATTTCTCCCAGCCCCAAAGGGTAACATCCTGGTAAATCTCTCCCAGTCCCAGGGTAACATCCTGGTAAATCTCTCCCAGTCCCAGGGTAACAACCTGGTCAATCTCCTCCAGTCCCAGGTTAACATCCTGGTAAATCTCACCCAGCCTCAGGGGATCTTGCTGGTAAATCTCTCCCAGCCCCAAAGGGAGACATCCTGGAAAATCTCTCCCAACCCCAGGGTAACATCCTGGTAAATCTCTCCCAGACCCAAAGGGTAACATCCTGGTAAGTCTCTTCCAGCCCCAGGGTAACATCCTGGTAAATCTCTCCCAGCCCCAAAGGGTGACATCCTGGTAAATCTCTCCAGGCCCCAAAGGGTAACATCCTCGTAAATCTCTCCCAGCACCAAAGGGTGACATCCTGGTAAATCTCTCCCAATCCCAAATGGTGACATCCTGGTAAATCTCTCCCAGCCCCAAAGGGTGACATCCTGGTAAATCTATCCCAATCCCAAATGGTGACATACTGGTAAATCTCTCCCAGCCCCAGGGTAACATCCTGGTAAATCTCTCCCAGTCCCAGGGTAACATCCTGGTAAATCTCTCCCAGCCCCAAAGGGTGACATCCTGGTCAATCTCTCCCAGCCCCAGGGTAACATCCTGGTAAATCTCTCCCAGTCCCAGGGTATCATCCTGGTAAATCTCTTCCAGCCCCAAAGGATGACATCCTGGTAAATCTCTCCCAGCCCCAGGGTAACATCCTGGTAAATCTCTCCCAGTCACAGGGTAACATCCTGGTAAATCTCTCCCAGTCCCAGGGTGACAACCTGGTAAATCTCTCCCACCCCCAGGGTAACATCCTGGTAAATCTCTCCCAGTCCCAGGGTAACGTCCTGGTAAATCTCTCAAAGCCCCAAAGGGTAACATCCTGGTAAATCTCTCCCAGCCCTAAAGGGTAACATCCTGGTAAATCACTCCCAGCCCCAAAGGGTAACATCCTGGAAAATCTCTCCCAGATCTAAAGAGTAACATCCTGGTGAATCTTTCCCAGTCCCAAAGGGTAACATCCTGGTAAATCTCTCCCAGTCCCAGGGTAACATCCTGGTAAATCTCTCCCAGCCCCAGGGTAACATCCTGGTAAATCTCTCCCAGCCCCAGGGTAACATCCTGGTAAATCTCTCCCAGCCCCAAAGGGTAACATCCTGGTAAATCTCTCCCAGCCCCAGGGTAACATCCTGGTAAATCTCTCCCAGCCCCAGGGTAATATCCTGGTAAATCTCTCCCAGTTCCAAAGGGTAACATCCTGGTAAATCTCTCCCAGCCCCAGGGTAACATCCTGGTAAATCTCTCCCAGCCCCAAAGGGTAAAATCCTGGTAAATCTCTCCCAGTCCCAAAGGGTAACATCCTGGTAAATCTCTCCCAGCCCCAAAGGGTAACATCCTGGTAAATCTCTCCCAGCCCCAGGGTAACATCCTGGTAAATCTCTCCCAGTCCCAGGGTAACATCCTGGTAAATCTCTCCCAGCTCCAGGATAACATCCTGGTAAATCTCTCCCAGCCCCAGGGTAACATCCTGGTAAATCTCTCCCAGCCCCAGGGTAACATCCTGGTAAATCTTTCCCAGTCCCAGGGTAACATCCTGGTAAATCTCTCCCAGTCCCAAAGGGTAACATCCTGCTAAATCTCTCCCAGTCCCAAAGGGTAACATCCTGGTAAATCTCTCTCAGCCCCAGGGTAACATCCTGGTAAATCTCTTCCAGCCCCACAGGGTAACATCCTGGTAAATCTCTCCCAGTCCCCAAAGGGTAACATCCTGGTAAATCTCTTCCAGCTCCAGTGTCACATCCTGGTAAATCTCTCCCAGCCCCAAAGGGTGACATCCTGGTAAATCTCTCCCAGTCCCAGGGTAACATCTTGGTAAATCTCTCCCAGTCCCAGGGTTACATCCTGGTAAATCACTCCCAGTCCCAGGGTAACATCCTGGTAAATCTCTCCCAGCTCCAGGATAACATCCTGTTAAATCTCTCCCAGCCCCAGGGTAACATCCTGGTAAATCTCTCCCAGCCCCAGGTTAACATCCTGGTAAATCTTTCCCAGTCCCAGGGTAACATCCTGGTAAATCTCTCCCAGTCCCAAAGGGTAACATCCTGCTAAATCTCTCCCAGTCCCAAAGGGTAACATCCTGGTAAATCTCTCTCAGCCCCAGGGTAACATCCTGGTAAATCTCTTCCAGCCCCAGGTTAACATCCTGGTAAATCTTTCCCAGTCCCAGGGTAACATCCTGGTAAATCTCTCCAATTCCCAAAGGGTAACATCCTGCTAAATCTCTCCCAGTCCCAAAGGGTAACATCCTGGTAAATCTCTTCCAGCCCCACAGGGTAACATCCTGGTAAATCACTCCCAGCCCCAAAGGGTAACATCCTGGTAAATCACTCCCAGCCCCAAAGGGTAACATCCTGGTAAATCTCTCCCAGTCCCAAAGGGTAACATCCTGCTAAATCTCTCCTAGTCCGAAAGGGTAACTTCCTGGTAAATCTCTCCCAGCCCCAAAGGGTGACATCCTGGTAAATCTCTCCCAGTCCCAGGGTAACATCCTGGTAAATCTCTCCCAGTCCCAGGGTAAAATCCTGTTAAATCTCTCCCAGCCCAAGGGTAACATCCTGGTAAATCTCTGCCAGCCCCAGGGTAACATCCTGGTAAATCTCCCGCAGTCCCAGGGTAACATCCTGGTAAATCTCTCCCTGCCCCAAAGGGGAACATCCTGGTAAATCTCTCCCAGCCCCAGGGTAACAACCTGGTAAATCTCTCCCAGCCCCAGGGTAACATCCTGGTAAATCTCTCCCAGCCCCAGGGTAACATCCTGGTAAATATCTCCCAGCTCCAGGGTAACATCCTGATAAATCTCTCCCAGCCCCAAAGGGTGACATCCTGGTTAATCTCTCCCAGCCCCAGGGTAACATCCTGGTAAATCTCTCCCAGCCCCAAAGGGTGACATCCTGGTAAATCTCTCCCAGCCCCAGGGTAACATCCTGGTAAATCTCTCCCAACGTCAGGGTAACATCCTGGTAAATCTCTCCCAGCCCCAGGGTAACATCCTGGTAAATCTCTCCCAGCCCCAAAGGGTGACATCCTGGTAAATCTCTCCCAGTCCCAGGGTAACATCCTGGTAAATCTCTCCCAGTCCCAGGGTAACATCCTGGTAAATCTCTCCGAGCCCCAGGGTAACATCCTGGTAAATCTCTCCCAGCCCCAAAGGGTGACATCCTGGTAAATCTCTCCAGGCCCCAAAGGGTAACATCCTGGTAAATCTCTCTCAGCCCCAAAGGGTGACATCCTGGAAAATCTCTCCCAGTCCCAGGGTAACATCCTGGTAAATGTCTCCCAGCCCCAAAGGGTGACATCCTGGTAAATCTCTCCAGGCCGCAAAGGGTAACATCCTGATAAATCTCTCCCAGTCCCATGGTAACATCCTGGTAAATCTCTCCCAGGCCCAAAGGGTAACATCCTGATAAATCTCTCCCAGCCCCAGGGTAACATCCTGGTAAATCTCTCCCAGGCCCAAAGGGTAACATCCTGGTAAATCTCTCCCAGCCCCAGGGTAACATCCTGGTAAATCTCTCCCAGCTCCAGGGTAACATCCTGATAAATTTCTCCCAGCCCCAGGGTAACATCCTGGTAAATCTCTCCCAGTCCCAGGGTAACATCCTGGTAAATCTCTCCCAGTCCCAGGGTAACAACCTGGTCAATCTCCCCCAGTCCCAGGTTAACATCCTGGTAAATCTCACCCAGCCTAAGGGGAACTTGCTGGTAAATCTCTCCCAGCCCCAAAGGGAGACATCCTGGTAAATCTCTCCCAGCCCCAGGGTAACATCCTGGTAAATCTCTCCCAGACCCAAAGGGTAACATCCTGGTAAGTCTCTCCCAGCCCCAGGGTAACATCCTGGTAAATCTCTCCCAGCCCCAAAGGGTGACATCCTGGTAAATCTCTCCAGGCCCCAAAGGGTAACATCCTGGTAAATCTCTCCCAGTCCCAAAGGGTGACATCCTGGTAAATCTCTCCCAGCCCCAGGGTAACATCCTGGTAAATCTCTCCCAGTTCCAAAGGGTAACATCCTGGTAAATCTCTCCCAGCCCCAGGGTAACATCCTGGTAAATTTCTCTCAGCCCCAGGGTAACATCCTGGTAAATCACTCCCAGCCCCAGGGTAACATCCTGGTAAATCTCTCACCGGTCCCAGGGTAACATCCTGGTAAATCTCTCCCTTATCCCAGGGTAACATCCTGGTAAATCTCTCCCAGCTCCAAAGGTTAACATCCTGGTAAATCACTCCAAGCCCCAGGGTAACATCCTGGTAAATCTCTCCCAGCCCCAAAGGGTGACATCCTGGTAAATCACTCCCCGCCCCAGGGTAATATCCTGGTAAATCTCTCCCAGTCCCAGGGTAACATCCTGGTAAATCTCTCCCAGCCCCAGGGTAACATCCTGGTAAATCTCTCCCAGTCCCAGGGTAACATCCTGGTAAATCTCTGCCAGTCCCAAAGGGTAACATCCTGGTAAATCTCTCCAATCCCTCAGGGTAACATCCTGGTAAATCTCTCCCAGCTCCAGGGTAACATCCTGGTCAATGTCTCCCAGTCCCAGGGTAACATCCTGGTAAATCTCTCACAGCCTCAAAGGGTAACATCCTGGTAAATCTCTCCCAGCCCCAGGGTAACATCCTGGTAAATCTCTCCCAGTCCCAGGGTAACATCCTGGTAAATCTCTCCAAGCCCCAAAGGGTAACATCCTGGTAAATCTCTCCCAGCCCTAAAGGGTAACATCCTGGTAAATCTCTCCCAGCCCTAAAGGGTAACATCCTGGAAAATCTCTCCCAGCTCTAAAGAGTAACAACCTGGTGAATCTTTCCCAGTCCCAAAGGGTAACATCCTGGTAAATCTCTCCCAGCCCCAGGGTAACATCCTGGTAAATCTCTCCCAGCCCCAGGGTAACATCCTGGAAAATCTCTCCCAGCCCCAAAGGGTAACATCCTGGTAAATCTCTCCCAGTCCCAAAGGGTAACATCCTGGTAAATCTCTCCCAGCCCCAAAGGGTAACATCCTGGTAAATCTCTCCCAGCCCCAGGGTAACATCCTGGTAAATCTCTCCCAGCCCCAAGGTAACATCCTGGTAAATCTCTCCCAGTCCCAAAGGGTAACATCCTGGTAAATCTTTCCCAGTCCCAGGGTAACATCCTGGTAAATCTCTACCAGTCCCAGGGTAACATCCTGGTAAATCTCTCCCAGCCCCAGGGTAACATCCTGGTAAATCTCTCCCAGCCCCAAAGGGTAACATCCTGGTAAATCTCTCCCATCCCCAGGGTAACATCCTGGTAAATCTCTTCCAGCACCAAAGGGTAACATCCTCGTAAATCACTCCCAGCCCCAGGGTAACATCCTGGTAAATCTCTCACCGGTCCCAGGGTACCATCCTGGTAATTCTCTCCCTTATCCCAGGGTAACATCCTGGTAAATCTCTCCCAGCTCCAAAGGGTAACATCCTGGTAAATCACTCCAAGCCCCAGGGTAACATCCTGGTAAATCTCTCCCAGCCCCAAAGGGTGACATCCTGGTAAATCACTCCCAGCCCCAGGGTAACATCCTGGTAAATCTCTCCCAGCCCCAGGGTAACATCCTGGTAAATCTCTCCCAGTCCCAGGGTAACATCCTGGTAAATCTCTGCCAGTCCCAAAGGGTAACATCCTGGTAAATGTCTCCCAGTCCCAGGGTAACATCCTGGTAAATCTCTCACAGCCCCAAAGGGTAACATCCTGGTAAATCTCTCCCAGCCCCAGGGTAACATCCTGGTATATCTCTCCCAGTCCCAAAGGGTAACATCCTGGTAAATCTCTCCCACCCCAGGGTAACATCCTGGTAAATCTCTCCCAGTCCCAAAGGGTAACATCCTGGTAAATCTCTCCCAACCCCAGGGTAACATCCTGGTAAATCTCTCCCAGCCCCAAAGGGTGACATCCTGGTAAATCACTCCCCGCCCCAGGGTAATATCCTGGTAAATCTCTCCCAGTCCCAGGGTAACATCCTGGTAAATCTCTCCCAGCCCCAGGGTAACATCCTGGTAAATCTCTCCCAGTCCCAGGGTAACATCCTGGTAAATCTCTGCCAGTCCCAAAGGGTAACATCCTGGTAAATCTCTCCAATCCCTCAGGGTAACATCCTGGTAAATCTCTCCCAGCTCCAGGGTAACATCCTGGTAAATGTCTCCCAGTCCCAGGGTAACATCCTGGTAAATCTCTCACAGCCTCAAAGGGTAACATCCTGGTAAATCTCTCCCAGCCCCAGGGTAACATCCTGGTAAATCTCTCCCAGTCCCAGGGTAACATCCTGGTAAATCTCTCCAAGCCCCAAAGGGTAACATCCTGGTAAATCTCTCCCAGCCCTAAAGGGTAACATCCTGGTAAATCTCTCCCAGCCCTAAAGGGTAACATCCTGGAAAATCTCTCCCAGCTCTAAAGAGTAACAACCTGGTGAATCTTTCCCAGTCCCAAAGGGTAACATCCTGGTAAATCTCTCCCAGCCCCAGGGTAACATCCTGGTAAATCTCTCCCAGCCCCAGGGTAACATCCTGGAAAATCTCTCCCAGCCCCAAAGGGTAACATCCTGGTAAATCTCTCCCAGTCCCAAAGGGTAACATCCTGGTAAATCTCTCCCAGCCCCAAAGGGTAACATCCTGGTAAATCTCTCCCAGCCCCAGGGTAACATCCTGGTAAATCTCTCCCAGCCCCAAGGTAACATCCTGGTAAATCTCTCCCAGTCCCAAAGGGTAACATCCTGGTAAATCTTTCCCAGTCCCAGGGTAACATCCTGGTAAATCTCTACCAGTCCCAGGGTAACATCCTGGTAAATCTCTCCCAGCCCCAGGGTAACATCCTGGTAAATCTCTCCCAGCCCCAAAGGGTAACATCCTGGTAAATCTCTCCCATCCCCAGGGTAACATCCTGGTAAATCTCTTCCAGCACCAAAGGGTAACATCCTCGTAAATCACTCCCAGCCCCAGGGTAACATCCTGGTAAATCTCTCACCGGTCCCAGGGTACCATCCTGGTAATTCTCTCCCTTATCCCAGGGTAACATCCTGGTAAATCTCTCCCAGCTCCAAAGGGTAACATCCTGGTAAATCACTCCAAGCCCCAGGGTAACATCCTGGTAAATCTCTCCCAGCCCCAAAGGGTGACATCCTGGTAAATCACTCCCAGCCCCAGGGTAACATCCTGGTAAATCTCTCCCAGCCCCAGGGTAACATCCTGGTAAATCTCTCCCAGTCCCAGGGTAACATCCTGGTAAATCTCTGCCAGTCCCAAAGGGTAACATCCTGGTAAATGTCTCCCAGTCCCAGGGTAACATCCTGGTAAATCTCTCACAGCCCCAAAGGGTAACATCCTGGTAAATCTCTCCCAGCCCCAGGGTAACATCCTGGTATATCTCTCCCAGTCCCAAAGGGTAACATCCTGGTAAATCTCTCCCACCCCAGGGTAACATCCTGGTAAATCTCTCCCAGTCCCAAAGGGTAACATCCTGGTAAATCTCTCCCAACCCCAGGGTAACATCCTGGTAAATCTCTCCCAGTCCCAGGGTGACAACCTGGTAAATCTCTCCCAGCCCCAGGGTAACATCCTGGTAAATCTCTCCCAGTCCCAGGGTAACGTCCTGGTAAATCTCTCCAAGCCCCAAAGGGTAACATCCTGGTAAATCTCTCCCAGCCCTAAAGGGTAACATCCTGGTAAATCACTCCCAGCCCCAAAGGGTAACATCCTGGAAAATCTCTCCCAGCTCTAAAGAGTAACATCCTGGTGAATCTTTCCCAGTCCCAGGGTAACATCCTGGTAAATCTCTCCCAGCCCCAGGGTAACATCCTGGTAAATCTCTCCCAGCCCCAGGGTAACATCCTGGTAAATCTCTCCCAGCCCCAAAGGGTAACATCCTGGTAAATCTCTCCCAGTCCCAAAGGGTAACATCCTGGTAAATCTCTCCCAGCCCCAAAGGGTAACATCCTTGTAAATCACTCCCAGCCCCAGGGTAATATCCTGGTAAATCTCTCCCAGCCCCAGGGTAACATCCTGGTAAATCTCTCCCAGTTCCAAAGGGTAACATCCTGGTAAATCTCTCCCAGCCCCAGGGTAACATCCTGGTAAATCTCTCCCAGCCCCAGGGTAACATCCTGGTAAATCTCTCCCAGCCAATAAGGGTAACATCCTGGTAAATCTCTCCCAGTCCCAGGGTAACATCCTGGTAAATCTCTCCCAGTCCCAGGGTAACATCCTGGTAAATCTCTCCCAGCCCCAAAGGGTAACATCCTGGTAAATCTCTCCCAGCCCCAAAGGGTAACATCCTGGTAAATCTCTCCCAGCCCCAGGGTAACATCCTGGTAAATCTCTCCCAGTCCCAAAGGGTAACATCTTGGTAAATCTCTCCCAGCCCCAGGGTAACATCCTGGTAAATCTCTCCCAGCCCCAAAGGGTAACATCCTGGTAAATCTCTCCCAGCCCCAGGGTAACATCCTGGTCAATCTCTCCCAGCCCCAGGGTAACATCCTGGTAAATCTCTCCCAGTTCCAAAGGGTAACATCCTGGTAAATCTCTCCCAGCCCCAGGGTAACATCCTGGTAAATTTCTCTCAGCCCCAGGGTAACATCCTGGTAAATCTCTTCCAGCCCCAGGGTAACATCCTGGTAAATCACTCCCAGACCCTGGGTAACATCCTGGTAAATCTCTCACCGGTCCCAGGATAACATCCTGGTAAATCTCTCCCTTATCCCAGGGTAACATCCTGGTAAATCTCTCCCAGCTCCAAAGGGTAACACCCTGGTAAATCACTCCAAGCCCCAGGGTAACATCCTGGTAAATCTCTCCCAGCCCCAAAGGGTGACATCCTGGTAAATCACTCCCAGCCCCAGGGTAATATCCTGGTAAATCTCTCCCAGCCCCAGGGTAACATCCTGGTAAATCTCTCCCAGTCCCAGGGTAACATCCTGGTAAATCTCTGCCAGTCCCTAAGGGTAACATCCTGGTAAATCTCTCCAGTCCCTCAGGGTAACATCCTGGTAAATCTCTCCCAGCTCCAGGGTAACATCCTGGTAAATGTCTCCCAGTCCCAGGGTAACATCCTGGTAAATCTCTCACAGCCCCAAAGGGTAACATCCTGGTAAATCTCTCCCAGCCCCAGGGTAACATCCTGGTAAATCTCTCCCAGCCCCAGGGTAACATCCTGGTATATCTCTCCCAGTCCCAAAGGGTAACATCCTGGTAAATCTCTCCCAGCCCCATTGGGTAACATCCTGGTAAATATCTCCCAGCCCCAGGGTAACATCCTGGTAAATCTCTCCCAGTCCCAAAGTGTAACATCCTGGTAAATCTCTCCCAGCCCCAGGGTAACATCCTGGTAAATCTCTCCCAGTCCTAAAGGGTAACATCCTGGTAAATCTCTCCCATCCCCAATGGGTAACATCCTGGTAAATCTCTCCCAGCCCCAGGGTAACATCCTGGTAAATCTCTCCCAGTCCCAAAGGGTAACATCCTGGTAAATCTCTCCCAACCCCAGGGTAACATCCTGGTAAATCTCTCACAGCCCCATGGGAACATCCTGGTAAATCTCTCCCAGCCCCAGGGTAACATCATGGTAAATCTCTCACAGTCCCAGGGTGACAACCTGGTAAATCTCTCCCACCCCCAGGGTAACATTCTGGTAAATCTCTCCCAGCTCCAAAGGGTAACATCCTGGTAAATCACTCCCATCCCCAGGGTAACATCCTGGTAAATCTCTCCCAGCCCCAAAGGGTAACATCCAGGTAAATCTCTCCCAGCCCCAGGGTAACATCCTGGTAAATCTCTCCCAGCCCCAGGGTAACATCCTGGTAAATCTCTCCCAGTCCCAAAAGGTAACATCCTGGTAAATATCTCCCAGCCCCAGGGTAACATCCTGGTAAATCACTCCCAGCCCCAGGGTAACATCCTGGAAAATCTCTCCCAGCTCTAAAGAGTAACATCCTGGTGAATCTTTCCCAGTCCCAAGAGGGTAACATCCTGGTAAATCTCTCCCAGTCCCAGGGTAACATCCTGGTAAATCTCTCCAAGCCCCAGGGTAACATCCTGGTAAATCTCTCCCAGCCCCAGGGTAACATCCTGGAAAAACTCTCCCAGCCCCAAAGGGTAACATCCTGGTAAATCACTCCCAGCCCCAGGGTAACATCCTGGTAAATCTCTCACCGGTCCCAGGGTAACATCCTGGTAAATCTCTCCCTGTTCCCAGGGTAACATCCTGGTAAATCTCTCCCAGCTCCAAAGGGTAACATCCAGGTAAATCACTCCCATCCCCAGGGTAACATCCTGGTAAATCTCTCCCAGCCCCAAAGGGTAACATCCTGGTGAATCTCTCCCAGCCCCAGAGTAACATCCTGGTAAATCTCTCCCAGCCCCAGGGTAACATTTTGGTAAATCTCTCCCAGCCCCAAAAGGTAATATCCTGGTAAATCTCTCCCAGCCCCAAAGGGTAACATCCTGGTAAATCTCTCCAGTCCCAAATGTTAACATCCTGGTAAATCTCTCCCAGCTCCAGGGTAACATCCTGGTAAATCTCTCCCAGTCCCAGGGTAACATCCTGGTAAATCTCTCACAGCCCCAGGGTAACATCCTGGTAAATCTCTCCCAGCCCCAGGGTAACATCCTGGTAAATCTCTCCCAGTCCCAAAGGGTAACATCCTGGTAAATCTCTCCCAGCCCCAATGGGTAACATCCTAGTAAATCTCTCCCAGCCCCAATGGGTAACATCCTAGTAAATCTCTACCAGTCCCAAAGGGTAACATCCTGGTAAATCTCTCCCAGCCCCAGGGTAACATCCTGGTAAATCTCTCCCATCCCCAGGGTAACATCCTGGTAAATCACTCCCAGCCCCAGGGTAACATCCTGGTAAATCTCTCACCGGTCCCAGGGTAACATCCTGGTAAATCTCTCTCTTATCCCAGGGTAACATCCTGGTAAATCTCTCCCAGACCCAGGGTAACGTCCAGGTAAATTTCTCTCAGCCCCAGGGTAACATCCTGGTAAATCTCTCCCAGTCCCAAAAGGTAACATCCTGGTAAATCTCTCCAGCCCCAGGGTAACATCCTGGTAAATCTCTCCCAGCCCCAAAGGGTAACATCCTGGTAAATCTCTCCCAGCCCCAGGGTAACATCCTGGTAAATCTCTCCCAGCCCCAGGGTAACATCCTGGTAAATCTCTCCCAGCCCCAAAGGGTAACATCCTGGTAAATCTCTCCCAGCCCCAATGGGTAACATCCTGGTAAATATCTCCCAGCCCCAGGGTAACATCCTGGTAAATCTCTCCCATCCCTAAAGGGTAACATCCTGGTAAATCACTCCCATCCCCAAAGGGTAACATCCTGGAAAATCTCTCCCAGCTCTAAAGAGTAACATCCTGGTGAATCTTTCCCAGTCCCAGAGGGTAACATCCTGGTAAATCTCTCCCAGTCCCAGGGTAACATCCTGGTAAATCTCTCCCAGCCCCAGGGTAACATCCTGGAAAATCTCTCCAAGCCCCAAAGGGTAACATCCTGGTAAATCTCTCCCAGTCCCAGGGTAACATCCTGGTAAATCTCTCCCAGCCCCAGGGTAACATCCTGGTAAATCTCTCCCAGCCCCAGGGTAACATCCTGGAAAATCTCTCCAAGCCCCAAAGGGTAACATCCTGGTAAATCTCTCCCAGTCCCAGGGTAACATCCTGGTAAATCTCTCTGAACCCCAGGGTAACATCCTTGTAAATCTCTCCCATCCCCAGGGTAACATCCTGGTAAATCTCTCCCAGCCCCAGGGTAACATCCTGGTAAATCTCTCCCATCCCCAGGGTAACATCCTGGTAAATCTCTCCCAGCCCCAGGGTAACATCCTGGTAAATCCCTCCCAGTCCCCGGGGAACATCCTGGTAAATCTCTCCCAGCCCCAGGGTAACATCCTGGTAAATCTCTCCCTGTTCCCAGGGTAACATCCTGGTAAATCTCTCCCAGCTCCAAAGGGTAACATCCTGGTAAATCACTCCTTTCCGCAGGGTAACATCCTGGTAAATCTCTCCCAGCCCCAAAGGGTAACATTCTGGTGAATCTCTCCCAGCCACAGAGTAACATCCTGGTAAATCTCTCCCAGCCCCAGGGTAACATTTTGGTAAATCTCTCCCAGCCCCAAAAGGTAATATCCTGGTAAATCTCTCCCAGCCCCAAAGGGTAACATCCTGGTAAATCTCTCCAGTCCCAAATGTTAACATCCTGGTAAATCTCTCCCAGCCCTAAAGGGTAACATCCTGGTAAATCACTCCCAGCCCCAAAGGGTAACATCCTGGTAAATCCCTCCCAGTCCCCGGGGAACATCCTGGTAAATCTCTCCCAGCCCCAGGGTAACATCCTGGTAAATCTCTCCCTGTTCCCAGGGTAACATCCTGGTAAATCTCTCCCAGCTCCAAAGGGTAACATCCTGGTAAATCACTCCTTTCCGCAGGGTAACATCCTGGTAAATCTCTCCCAGCCCCAATGGGTAACATCCTAGTAAATCTCTCCCAGCCCCAATGGGTAACATGCTAGTAAATCTCTACCAGTCCCAAAGGGTAACATCCTGGTAAATCTCTCCCAGCCCCAGGGTAACATCCTGGTAAATCTCTCCCATCCCCAGGGTAACATCCTGGTAAATCACTCCCAGCCCCAGGGTAACATCCTGGTAAATCTCTCACCGGTCCCAGGGAAACATCCTGGTAAATCTCTCTCTTATCCCAGGGTAACATCCTGGTAAATCACTCCAAGCCCCAGGGTAACATCCTGGTAAATCTCTCCCAGCCCCAAAGGGTAACATCCTGGTAAATCTCTCCCATCCCCAGGGTAACATCCTGGTAAATCTCTCCCAGACCCAGGGTAACGTCCAGGTAAATTTCTCTCAGCCCCAGGGTAACATCCTGGTAAATCTCTCCCAGTCCCAAAAGGTAACATCCTGGTAAATCTCTCCCAGCCCCAATGGGTAACATCCTGGTAATTATCTCCCAGCCCCAGGGTAACATCCTGGTAAATCTCTCCCAGCCCTAAAGGGTAACATCCTGGTAAATCACTCCCAGCCCCAAAGGGTAACATCCTGGAAAATCTCTCCCAGCTCTAAAGAGTAACATCCTTGTGAATCTTTCCCAGTCCCAGAGGGTAACATCCTGGTAAATCTCTCCCAGTCCCAGGGTAACATCCTGGTAAATCTCTACCAGTCCCAGGGTAACATCCTGATAAATCTCTCCAGGGACAGGGTGACATCCAGGTAAATCTCTCCCAGTCCCAGGGTAACATCCTCGTACATCTCTCCCAGTCCCAGGGTAACATCCTGGTAAATCTCTCCCAGTCCCAGGGTAACATCCTGGTAAATCTCTCCCAGCCCCAAAGGGTAACATCCTGGTAAATCTCTCCCAGCCCTAAAGGGTAACATCCTGGTAAATCACTCCCAGCCCCAAAGGGTAACATCCTGGTAAATCTCTCCCAGTCCCAGGGTAACATCCTGGTAAATCTCTCCCAGCCCTAAAAGGTAACATCCTGGTAAATCTCTCCCAGTCCCAAAGGGTAACATCCTGGTAAATCTCTCCCAGCCGTAAAAGATAACATCCTGGTAAATCTCTCCCAGTCCCAGGGTAACATCCTGGTAAATCTCTCCCAGCCCTAAAAGGTAGCATCCTGGTAAATCTCTCCCAGTCCCAAAGGGTAACATCCTGGTAAATCTCTCCCAGCCCCAGGGGAACATCCTGGTAAATCTCTCCCAGCCCCAGGGTAACATCATGGTAAATCTCTCCCAGTCCCAGGGTGACAACCTGGTAAATCTCTCCCACCCCCAGGGTAACATTCTGGTATATCTCTCCCAGCTCCAAAGGGTAACATCCTGGTAAATCACTCCCATCCCCAGGGTAACAACCTGGTAAATCTCTCCCCGCTCCAAAGGGTAACATCCAGGTAAATCTCTCCCAGCCCCAGGGTAACATCCTGGTAAATCTCTCCCAGCCCCAGGGTAACATCCTGGTAAATCTCTCCCAGTCCCAAAAGGTAACATCCTGGTAAATCTCTCCCAGCCCCAATGGGTAACACCCTGGTAAATATCTCCCAGCCCTAGGGTAACATCCTGGTAAATCTCTCCCAGCCCTAAAGGGTAACATCCTGGTAAATCACTCCCAGCCCCAAAGGGTAACATCCTGGAAAATCTCTCCCAGCTCTAAAGAGGAACATCCTGGTGAATCTTTCCCAGTCCCAGAGGGTAACATCCTGGTAAATCTCTCCCAGTCCCAGGGTAACATCCTGGTAAATCTCTCCCAGCCCCAGGGTAACATCCTGGTAAATCTCTCCCAGCCCCAGGGTAACATCCTGGAAAATCTCTCCCAGCCCCAAAGGGTAACATCCTGGTAAATCTCTCCCAGTCCCAGGGTAATATCCTGGTAAATCTCTCTGAACCCCAGGGTAACATCCTTGTAAATCTCTCCCAGCCCCAAAGGGTAACATCCTGGTAAATCTCTCCCAGTCCCAGGGTAACATCCTGGTAAATCTCTCCCAGTCCCAGGGTAACATCCTGGTAAATCCCTCCCAGTCCCAAAGGGTAACATCCTGGTAAATCTCTCCCAGCCCCAGGGTAACATCCTGGTAAATCTCTCCCAGCCCCAGGGTAACATCCTGGTAAATCTCTCCCAGTCCCAGGGTAACATCCTGGTAAATCTCTCCCAGTCCCAGGGTAACATCCTGATAAATCTCTCCAGGGACAGGGTTACATCCAGGTAAATCTCTCCCAGCCCCAGGGTAACATCCTCGTACATCTCTCCCAGTCCCAGGGTAACATCCTGGTAAATCTCTCCCAGTCCCAGGGTAACATCCTGGTAAATCTCTCCCAACCCTAAAGGGTAACATCCTGGTAAATCACTCCCAGCCCCAAAGGGTAACATCCTGGAAAATCTCTCCCAGCTCTAAAGAGGAACATCCTGGTGAATCTTTCCCAGTCCCAGAGGGTAACATCCTGGTAAATCTCTCCCAGTCCCTTAATAATGTGATCAAGGATAGTCAGCATGGTTTTGTGAAGGGCAAGTCGTGCCTCACAAACCTTATTGAATTCTTTGAAAAGGTGACGAAGGAGGTTGATGAGGGGAAAGCGGTAGATGTGGTATATATGGATTTTAGTAAGGCGTTTGATAAGGTTCCCCATGGTAGGCTACTGCAGAAAATACGGAGATATGGCATTGAGGGTGAGTTGGAGGTCTGGATTAGGAATTGGCTGGATGGAAGAAGACAGAGGGTAGTAGTTGATGGCAAAGTTTCTTCATGGAGTGCCGTCACTAGCGGTGTTCCGCAAGGATCTGTTTTGGGACCATTGCTGTTTGTCATTTTTATAAATGACCTGGAAGAGGGGTTTGAAGGTTGGGTGAGCAAGTTTGCGGATGATACGAAAGTCGGAGGAGTTGTTGACAGTGAGGAAGCATGTGGCAGGTTACAGCAGGATATAGAGAAGCTGCAGAGCTGGGCAGAAAGGTGGCAAATGGAGTTCAATGTAGCTAAGTGCGAGGTGATTCACTTTGGGAAGAATAACAAAAAGATGGGGTACTGGGCTAATGGTCGGATACTTGGTAGTGTGGATGAGCAGAGGGATCTTGGTGTCCATGTACACAGATCTCTGAAAGTTGCCACCCAGGTAAATAGTGCGGTGAGGAAGGCATATGGCGTACTGGCTTTTATTGGTAGAGGAATTGAGTTCCGGAGTACTGAGGTCATGATGCAGTTGTATAAGACTCTGGTGTGGCCGCATCTGGAATATTGTGTGCAGTTTTGGTCGCCATACTATAGGAAGGATGTGGAGGCATTGGAACGGGTGCAGAGGAGGTTTACCAGGATGTTGCCTGGTATGGAAGGAAAATCGTATGAGGAAAGACTGAGGCACTTGGGGCTGTTTTCACTAGAGAAAAGAAGGTTTAGGGGTGACTTGATTGAGGTGTACAAGATGATTGGGGGTTAGATAGGGTCGACAGTATGAACCTTTTCTCGCGTATTGAGTCGGGTATTACAAGGGGGCATAGCTTTAAATTAAGGGGGGGTAGATATAGGACTGATGTTAGGGGTAGGTTCTTCACTCAGCGAGTCGTTAGTTCATGGAATGCCCTGCCAGTAACAGTGGTGGACTCTCCCTCTTTATGGGCATTTAAGAGGGCATTGGATAGGTATATGGAGGATAGTGGGTTAGTGTAGTTTAGGTGGGCTTGGATCGGCGCAACATCGAGGGCCCAAGGGCCTGTACTGCGCTGTATTCTTCTATGTTCTAACATCCTGGTAAATCTCTCCCAGCCCCAAAGGGTAACATCCTGGTAAATCTCTCCCAGCCCTAAAGGGTAACATCCTGGTAAATCACTCCCAGCCCCAAAGGGTAACATCCTGGTAAATCTCTCCCAGTCCCAGGGTAACATCCTTGTAAATCTCTCAAGCCCTAACAGGTAACATCCTGGTAAATCTCTCCCAGTCCCAAAGGGTAACATCCTGGTAAATCTCTCCCAGCCCCAGGGTAACATCCTGGTAAATCTCTCCCGGCCCCAAAGGGTAACATCCTGGTAAATCTCTCGCAGCCCCAAAGGGAAACATCCTGGTAAATCTCTCCCAGCCCCAAAGGGTAACATCTTGGTAAATCTCTCCCAGTCCCAAAGGGTAACATCCTGGTAAATCTCTCCCAGCCCCAGGGGAACATCCTGGTAAATCTCTCCCAGCCCCAGGGTAACATCATGGTAAATCTCTCCCACCCCCAGGGTAACATTCTGGTAAATCTCTCCCAGCTCCAAAGGGTAACATCCTGGTAAATCACTCCCATCCCCAGGGTAACATCCTGGTAAATCTCTCCCCGCCCCAAAGGGTAACATCCAGGTAAATCTCTCCCAGCCCCAGGGTAACATCCTGGTAAATCTCTCCCAGCCCCAGGGTAACATCCTGGTAAATGTCTCCCAGTCCCAAAAGGTAACATCCTGGTAAATCTCTCCCAGCCCCAATGGGTAACATCCTGGAAAATCTCTCCCAGCTCTAAAGAGTAACATCCTGGTGAATCTTTCCCTGTCCCAGAGGGTAACATCCTGGTAAATCTCTCCCAGTCCCAGGGTAACATCCTGGTAAATCTCTCCCAGCCCCAGGGTAACATCCTGGTAAATCTCTCCCAGCCCCAGGGTAACATCCTGGAAAATCTCTCCCAGCCCCAAAGGGTAACATTCTGGTAAATCTCTCCCAGTCCCAGGGTAACATCCTGGTAAATCTCTCAGAACCCCAGGGTAACATCCTTGTAAATCTCTCCCAGCCCCAAAGGGTAACATCCTGGTAAATCTCTCCCAGTCCCAGGGTAACATCCTGGTAAATCTCTCCCAGTCCCAGGGTAACATGCTGGTAAATCTCTCCTTGCCCCAAAGGGTAACATCCTGGTAAATCTCTCCCAGCCCCAGGGTAACATCCTGGTAAATCTCTCCCAGCCCCAGGGTAACATCCTGGTAATTCTCTCCCAGTCCCAGGGTAACATCCTGATAAATCTCTCCAGGGACAGGGTTACATCCAGGTACATCTCTCACAGCCCCAGGGTAACATCCTCGTACATCTCTCCCAGTCCCAGGGTAACATCCTGGTAAATCTCTCCCAGTCCCAGGGTAACATCCTGGTAAATCTCTCCAAGCCCCAAAGGGTAACATCCTGGTAAATCTCTCCCAGTCCCAAAGGGTAACATCCTGGTAAATCACTCCCAGCCCCAAAGGGTAACATCCTGGTAAATCTCTCCCAGTCCCAGGGTAACATCCTGGTAAATCTCTCCAGCCCTAAAAGGTAACATCCTGGTAAATCTCTCCAAGCCCCAAAGGGTAACATCCTGGTAAATCTCTCCCAGCCCTAAAGGGTAACATTCTGGTAAATCACTCCCAGCCCCAGGGTAACATCCTGGTAAATCTCTCCCAGCCCCAAAGGGTAACATCCTGGTAAATCTCTCCCAGCCCCAGGGTAACATCCTGGTAAATCTCTCCCAGCCCCAAAGGGTAACATCTTGGTAAATCTCTCCCAGTCCCAAAGGGTAACATCCTGGTAAATCTCTCCCAGCCCCAGGGGAACATCCTGGTAAATCTCTCCCAGCCCCAGGGTAACATCATGGTAAATCTCTCCCACCCCCAGGGTAACATTCTGGTAAATCTCTCCCAGCTCCAAAGGGTAACATCCTGGTAAATCACTCCCATCCCCAGGGTAACATCCTGGTAAATCTCTCCCCGCCCCAAAGGGTAACATCCAGGTAAATCTCTCCCAGCCCCAGGGTAACATCCTGGTAAATCTCTCCCAGCCCCAGGGTAACATCCTGGTAAATGTCTCCCAGTCCCAAAAGGTAACATCCTGGTAAATCTCTCCCAGCCCCAATGGGTAACATCCTGGAAAATCTCTCCCAGCTCTAAAGAGTAACATCCTGGTGAATCTTTCCCTGTCCCAGAGGGTAACATCCTGGTAAATCTCTCCCAGTCCCAGGGTAACATCCTGGTAAATCTCTCCCAGCCCCAGGGTAACATCCTGGTAAATCTCTCCCAGCCCCAGGGTAACATCCTGGAAAATCTCTCCCAGCCCCAAAGGGTAACATTCTGGTAAATCTCTCCCAGTCCCAGGGTAACATCCTGGTAAATCTCTCAGAACCCCAGGGTAACATCCTTGTAAATCTCTCCCAGCCCCAAAGGGTAACATCCTGGTAAATCTCTCCCAGTCCCAGGGTAACATCCTGGTAAATCTCTCCCAGTCCCAGGGTAACATCCTGGTAAATCTCTCCTTGCCCCAAAGGGTAACATCCTGGTAAATCTCTCCCAGCCCCAGGGTAACATCCTGGTAAATCTCTCCCAGCCCCAGGGTAACATCCTGGTAATTCTCTCCCAGTCCCAGGGTAACATCCTGATAAATCTCTCCAGGGACAGGGTTACATCCAGGTACATCTCTCACAGCCCCAGGGTAACATCCTCGTACATCTCTCCCAGTCCCAGGGTAACATCCTGGTAAATCTCTCCCAGTCCCAGGGTAACATCCTGGTAAATCTCTCCAAGCCCCAAAGGGTAACATCCTGGTAAATCTCTCCCAGTCCCAAAGGGTAACATCCTGGTAAATCACTCCCAGCCCCAAAGGGTAACATCCTGGTAAATCTCTCCCAGTCCCAGGGTAACATCCTGGTAAATCTCTCCAGCCCTAAAAGGTAACATCCTGGTAAATCTCTCCAAGCCCCAAAGGGTAACATCCTGGTAAATCTCTCCCAGCCCTAAAGGGTAACATTCTGGTAAATCACTCCCAGCCCCAGGGTAACATCCTGGTAAATCTCTCCCAGCCCCAAAGGGTAACATCCTGGTAAATCTCTCCCAGCCCCAGGGTAACATCCTGGTAAATCTCTCCCAGCCCCAGGGTAACATCCTGGTAAATCTCTCCCAGTCCCAAAGGGTAACATACTGGTAAATCTCTCCCAGCGCCAATGGGTAACATCCTGGTAAATATCTCCCAGCCACAGGGTAACATCCTGGTAAATCTCTCCCAGCCCTAAAGGGTAACATCCTGGTAAATCTCTCCCAGCCCTAAAGGGTAACATCCTGGAAAATTTCTCCCAGCCCCAAAGGGTAACATCCTGGTAAATCTCTCCCAGTCCCAGGGTAACATCCTGGTAAATCTCTCCCAGCCCGAGGGTAACATCCTGGTAAATCTCTCTGAACCCCAGGGTAACATCCTGGTAAATCTCTCCCAGCCCCAAAGGGTAACATCCTGGTGAATCTTTCCCTGTCCCAGAGGGTAACATCCTCGTAAATCTCTCCCAGTCCCAGGGTAACATCCTGGTAAATCTCTCCCAGCCCCAGGGTAACATCCTGGTAAATCTCTCCCAGCCCCAGGGTAACATCCTGGAAAATCTCTCCCAGCCCCAAAGGGTAACATTCTGGTAAATCTCTCCCAGCCGCAGGGTAACATCCTCGTAAATCTCTCCCAGTCCCAGGGTAACATCCTTGCAAATCTCTCCCAGCCCCAAAGGGTAACATCCTGGTAAATCTCTCCCAGTCCCAGGGTAACATCCTGGTAAATCTCTCCCAGTCCCAGGGTAACATCCTGGTAAATCCGTCCCAGTCCCAAAGGGTAACATCCTGGTAAATCTCTCCCAGCCCCAGGGTAACATCCTGGTAAATCTCTCCTTGCCCCAAAGGGTAACATCCTGGTAAATCTCTCCCAGCCCCAGGGTAACATCCTGGTAAATCTCTCCCAGCCCCAGGGTAACATCCTGGTAATTCTCTCCCAGTCCCAGGGTAACATCCTGATAAATCTCTCCAGGGACAGGGTTACATCCAGGTAAATCTCTCACAGCCCCAGGGTAACATCCTCGTACATCTCTCCCAGTCCCAGGGTAACATCCTGGTAAATCTCTCCCAGTCCCAGGGTAACATCCTGGTAAATCTCTCCAAGCCCCAAAGGGTAACATCCTGGTAAATCTCTCCCAGCCCTAAAGGGTAACATCCTGGTAAATCACTCCCAGCCCCAAAGGGTAACATCCTGGTAAATCTCTCCCAGTCCCAGGGTAACATCCTGGTAAATCTCTCCAGCCCTAAAAGGTAACATCCTGGTAAATCTCTCCAAGCCCCAAAGGGTAACATCCTGGTAAATCTCTCCCAGCCCTAAAGGGTAACATTCTGGTAAATCACTCCCAGCCCCAGGGTAACATCCTGGTAAATCTCTCCCAGCCCCAAAGGGTAACATCCTGGTAAATCTCTCCCAGCCCCAGGGTAACATCCTGGTAAATCTCTCCCAGTCCCAAAGGGTAACATACTGGTAAATCTCTCCCAGCGCCAATGGGTAACATCCTGGTAAATATCTCCCAGCCACAGGGTAACATCCTGGTAAATCTCTCCCAGCCCTAAAGGGTAACATCCTGGTAATTCTCTCTCCCAGCCCTAAAGGGTAACATCCTGGAAAATCTCTCCCAGCCCCAAAGGGTAACATCCTGGTAAATCTCTCCCAGTCCCAGGGTAACATCCTGGTAAATCTCTCCCAGCCCGAGGGTAACATCCTGGTAAATCTCTCTGAACCCCAGGGTAACATCCTGGTAAATCTCTCCCAGCCCCAAAGGGTAACATCCTGGTAAATCTCTCCTGTCCCAAAGGTTAACATCCTGGTAAATCTCTCCCAGCTCCAGGGTAACATCCTGGTAAATGTCTCCCAGTCCCAGGTTAACATCCTGGTAAATCTCTCACAGCCCCAAAGGGTAACATCCTGGTAAATCTCTCCCAGCCCCAGGGTAACATCCTGGTAAATCTCTCCCAGCCCCAGGGTAACATCCTGGTAAATCTCTCACCGGTCCCCGGGTAACATCCTGGTAAATCTCTCCCTGTTCCCAGGGTAACATCCTGGTAAATCTCTCCCAGCTCCAAAGGGTAACATCCTGGTAAATCACTCTCATCCCCAGAGTAACATCCTGGTAAATCTCTCCCAGCCCCAAAGGGTAACATCCTGGTAAATCTCTCCCAGCCCCAGAGTAACATCCTGGTAAATCTCTCCCAGCCCCACGGTAACATTTTGGTAAATCTCTCTCAGCCCCAAAAGGGTAACATCCTGGTAAATCTCACCCAGCCCCAAAAGGGTAATATCCTGGTAAATCTCTCCCAGCCCCTAAGGGTAACATCCTGGTAAATCTCTCCCAGCCCCAGGGTAACATCCTGGTAAATCTCTCCCAGCCCCAAAAGGTAATATCCTGGTAAATCTCTCCCAGCCCCAAAGGGTAACATCCTGGTAAATCTCTCCCAGTCCCAGGGTAATATCCTGGTAAATCTCTCCCAGCCCCAAAGGGTAACATCCTGGTAAATCTCTCCCAGCCCCAGGGTAACATCCTGGTAAATCTCTCCCAGCCCCAAAGGGTAACATCCTGGTAAATCTCTCCAGTCCCAAAGGTTAACATCCTGGTAAATCTCTCCCAGCTCCAGGGTAACATCCTGGTAAATGTCTCCCAGCCCCAGGGTAACATCCTGGTAAATCTCTCACAGCCCCAGGGTAACATCCTGGTAAATCTCTCACCGGTCCCAGGGTAACATCCTGGTAAATCTCTCCCTGTTCCCAGGGTAACATCCTGGTAAATCTCTCCCAGCTCCAAAGGTTAACATCCTGGTAAATTACTCCCATCCCCAGGGTAACATCCTGGTAAATCTCTCCCAGCCCCAAAGGGTAACATCCTGGTAAATCTCTCCCAGCCCCAATGGGTAACATGCTAGTAAATCTCTACCAGCCCCAAGGGGTAACATCCTGGTAAATCTCTCCCCGCCCCAAAAGGTAACATCCAGGTAAATCTCTCCCAGCCCCAGGGTAACATCCTGGTAAATCTCTCCCAGCCCCAGGGTAACATCCTGGTAAATCTCTCCCAGTCCCAAAAGGTAACATCCTGGTAAATCTCTCCCAGTCCCAAAGTGTAACACCCTGGTAAATATCTCCCAGCCCTAGGGTAACATCCTGGTAAATCTCTCTCAGCCCTAAAGGGTAACATCCTGGTAAATCACTCCCAGCCCCAAAGGGTAACATCCTGGAAAATCTCTCCCAGCTCTAAAGAGTAACATCCTGGTGAATCTTTCCCAGTCCCAGAGGGTAACATCCTGGTAAATCTCTCCCAGTCCCAGGGTAACATCCTGGTAAATCTCTCCCAGCCCCAGGGTAACATCCTGGTAAATCTCTCCCAGCCCCAGGGTAACATCCTGGAAAATCTCTCCCAGCCCCAAAGGGTAACATCCTGGTAAATCTCTCCCAGTCCCAGGGTAACATCCTGGTAAATCTCTCTGAACCCCAGGGTAACATCCTGGTAAATCTCTCCCAGCCCCAAAGGGTAACATCCTGGTAAATCTCTCCCAGTCCCAGGGTAACATCCTGGTAAATCTCTCCCAGTCCCAGGGTAACATCCTGGTAAATCCCTCCCAGTCCCAAAGGGTAACATCCTGGTAAATCTCTCCCAGCCCCAGGGTAACATCCTGGTAAATCTCTCCCAGCCCCAGGGTAACATCCTGGTAAATCTCTCCTTGCCCCAATGGGTAATATCCTGGTAAATCTCTCCCAGCCCCAGGGTAACATCCTGGTAAATCTCTACCAGTCCCAGGGTAACATCCTGATAAATCTCTCCAGGGACAGGGTGACATCCAGGTAAATCTCTCCCAGCCCCAGGGTAACATCCTCGTACATCTCTCCCAGTCCCAGGGTAACATCCTGGTAAATCTCTCCCAGTCCCAGGGTAACATCCTGGTAAATCTCTCCAAGCCCCAAAGGGTAACATCCTGGTAAATCTCTCCCAGCCCTAAAGGGTAACATCCTGGTAAATCACTCCCAGCCCCAAAGGGTAACATCCTGGTAAATCTCTCCCAGTCCCAGGGTAACATCCTGGTAAATCTCTCCCAGCCCTAAAAGGTAACATCCTGGTAAATCTCTCCCAGTCCCAAAGGGTAACATCCTGGTAAATCTCTCCCAGCCGTAAAAGATAACATCCTGGTAAATCTCTCCCAGTCCCAGGGTAACATCCTGGTAAATCTCTCCCAGCCCTAAAAGGTAGCATCCTGGTAAATCTCTCCCAGTCCCAAAGGGTAACATCCTGGTAAATCTCTCCCAGCCCCAGGGGAACATCCTTTTAAATCTCTCCCAGCCCCAGGGTAACATCATGGTAAATCTCTCCCAGTCCCAGGGTGACAACCTGGTAAATCTCTCCCACCCCCAGGGTAACATTCTGGTATATCTCTCCCAGCTCCAAAGGGTAACATCCTGGTAAATCACTCCCATCCCCAGGGTAACAACCTGGTAAATCTCTCCCCGCTCCAAAGGGTAACATCCAGGTAAATCTCTCCCAGCCCCAGGGTAACATCCTGGTAAATCTCTCCCAGCCCCAAAGGGTAACATCCTGGTAAATCTCTCCCAGTCCCAGGGTAATATCCTGGTAAATCTCTCTGAACCCCAGGGTAACATCCTTGTAAATCTCTCCCAGCCCCAAAGGGTAACATCCTGGTAAATCTCTCCCAGTCCCAGGGTAACATCCTGGTAAATCTCTCCCAGTCCCAGGGTAACATCCTGGTAAATCCCTCCCAGTCCCAAAGGGTAACATCCTGGTAAATCTCTCCCAGCCCCAGGGTAACATCCTGGTGAATCTCTCCCAGCCCCAGGGTAACATCCTGGTAAATCTCTCCCAGCCCCAGGGTAACATCCTGGTAAATCTCTCCTTGCCCCAAAGGGTAATATCCTGGTAAATCTCTCCCAGCCCCAGGGTAACATCCTGGTAAATCTCTCCCAGCCCCAGGGTAACGTCCTGGTAAATCTCTCCCAGCCCCAGGGTAACATCCTGGTAAATCTCTCCCAGTCCCAAAAGGTAACATCCTGGTAAATCTCTCCCAGCCCCAATGGGTAACACCCTGGTAAATATCTCCCAGCCCGAGGGTAACATCCTGGTAAATCTCTCCCAGCCCTAAAGGGTAACATCCTGGTAAATCACTCCCAGCCCCAAAGGGTAACATCCTGGAAAATCTCTCCCAGCCCCAGGGTAACATCCTGGTAAATCTCTCCCAGTCCCAAAGGGTAACATCCTGGTAAATCTCTCCCTTATCCCAGGGTAACATCCTGGTAAATCTCTCCCAGCCCCAGGGTAACATCCTGGAAAATCTCTCCCAGCCCCAAAGGGTAACATCCTGGTAAATCTCTCCCAGTCCCAGGGTAATATCCTGGTAAATCTCTCTGAACCCCAGGGTAACATCCTTGTAAATCTCTCCCAGCCCCAAAGGGTAACATCCTGGTAAATCTCTCCCAGTCCCAGGGTAACATCCTGGTAAATCTCTCCCAGTCCCAGGGTAACATCCTGGTAAATCCCTCCCAGTCCCAAAGGGTAACATCCTGGTAAATCTCTCCCAGCCCCAGGGTAACATCCTGGTGAATCTCTCCCAGCCCCAGGGTAACATCCTGGTAAATCTCTCCCAGCCCCAGAGTAACATCCTGGTAAATCTCTCCCAGTCCCAAAGGGTAACATCCTGGTAAATCTCTCCCAGCCCCAGGGGAACATCCTGGTAAATCTCTCCCAGCCCCAGGGTAACATCATGGTAAATCTCTCCCAGTCCCAGGGTGACAACCTGGTAAATCTCTCCCACCCCCAGGGTAACATTCTGGTATATCTCTCCCAGCTCCAAAGGGTAACATCCTGGTAAATCACTCCCATCCCCAGGGTAACAACCTGGTAAATCTCTCCCCGCTCCAAAGGGTAACATCCAGGTAAATCTCTCCCAGCCCCAGGGTAACATCCTGGTAAATCTCTCCCAGCCCCAGGGTAACATCCTGGTAAATCTCTCCCAGTCCCAAAAGGTAACATCCTGGTAAATCTCTCCCAGCCCCAATGGGTAACACCCTGGTAAATATCTCCCAGCCCGAGGGTAACATCCTGGTAAATCTCTCCCAGCCCTAAAGGGTAACATCCTGGTAAATCACTCCCAGCCCCAAAGGGTAACATCCTGGAAAATCTCTCCCAGCTCTAAAGAGGAACATCCTGGTGAATCTTTCCCAGTCCCAGAGGGTAACATCCTGGTAAATCTCTCCCAGTCCCAGGGTAACATCCTGGTAAATCTCTCCCAGCCCCAGGGTAACATCCTGGTAAATCTCTCCCAGCCCCAGGGTAACATCCTGGAAAATCTCTCCCAGCCCCAAAGGGTAACATCCTGGTAAATCTCTCCCAGTCCCAGGGTAATATCCTGGTAAATCTCTCTGAACCCCAGGGTAACATCCTTGTAAATCTCTCCCAGCCCCAAAGGGTAACATCCTGGTAAATCTCTCCCAGTCCCAGGGTAACATCCTGGTAAATCTCTCCCAGTCCCAGGGTAACATCCTGGTAAATCCCTCCCAGTCCCAAAGGGTAACATCCTGGTAAATCTCTCCCAGCCCCAGGGTAACATCCTGGTGAATCTCTCCCAGCCCCAGGGTAACATCCTGGTAAATCTCTCCCAGTCCCAGGGTAACATCCTGGTAAATCTCTCCAAGCCCCAAAGGGTAACATCCTGGTAAATCTCTCCCAGCCCTAAAGGGTAACATCCTGGTAAATCACTCCCAGCCCCAAAGGGTAACATCCTGGTAAATCTCTCCCAGTCCCAGGGGAACATCCTGGTAAATCTCTCCCAGCCCTAAAAGGTAACATCCTGGTAAATCTCTCCCAGTCCCAAAGGGTAACATCCTGGTAAATCTCTCCCAGCCGTAAAAGATAACATCCTGGTAAATCTCTCCTAGTCCCAGGGTAACATCCTGGTAAATCTCTCCCAGCCCTAAAAGGTAGCATCCTGGTAAATCTCTCCCAGTTCCAAAGGGTAACATCCTGGTAAATCTCTCCCAGCCCCAGGGGAACATCCTGGTAAATCTCTCCCAGCCCCAGGGTAACATCATGGTAAATCTCTCCCAGTCCCAGGGTGACAACCGGTAAATCTCTCCCACCCCCAGGGTAACATTCTGGTATATCTCTCCCAGCTCCAAAGGGTAACATCCTGGTAAATCACTCCCATCCCCAGGGTAACAACCTGGTAAATCTCTCCCCGCTCCAAAGGGTAACATCCAGGTAAATCTCTCCCAGCCCCAGGGTAACATCCTGGTAAATCTCTCCCAGCCCCAGGGTAACATCCTGGTAAATCTCTCCCAGTCCCAAAAGGTAACATCCTGGTAAATCTCTCCCAGCCCCAATGGGTAACACCCTGGTAAATATCTCCCAGCCCTAGGGTAACATCCTGGTAAATCTCTCCCAGCCCTAAAGGGTAACATCCTGGTAAATCACTCCCAGCCCCAAAGGGTAACATCCTGGAAAATCTCTCCCAGCTCTAAAGAGGAACATCCTGGTGAATCTTTCCCAGTCCCAGAGGGTAACATCCTGGTAAATCTCTCCCAGCCCCAGGGTAACATCCTGGTAAATCTCTCCCAGTCCCAGAGGGTAACATCCTGGTAAATCTCTCCCAGTCCCAGGGTAACATCCTGGTAAATCTCTCCCAGTCCCAGGGTAACATCCTGGTAAATCTCTCCCAGTCCCAGAGGGTAACATCCTGGTAAATCTCTCCCAGTCCCAGGGTAACATCCTGGTAAATCTCTCCCAGCCCCAGGGTAACATCCTGGTAAATCTCTCCCAGCCCCAGGGTAACATCCTGGAAAATATCTCCCAGCCCCAAAGGGTAACATCCTGGTAAATCTCTCCCAGTCCCAGGGTAATATCCTGGTAAATCTCTCTGAACCCCAGGGTAACATCCTTGTAAATCTCTCCCAGCCCCAAAGGGTAACATCCTGGTAAATCTCTCCCAGTCCCAGGGTAACATCCTGGTAAATCTCTCCCAGTCCCAGGGTAACATCCTGGTAAATCCGTCCCAGTCCCAAAGGGTAACATCCTGGTAAATCTCTCCCAGCCCCAGGGTAACATCCTGGTAAATCTCTCCCAGCCCCAGGGTAACATCCTGGTAAATCTCTCCCAGTCCCAGGGTAACATCCTGGTAAATCTCTCCCAGTCCCAGGGTAACATCCTGATAAATCTCTCCAGGGACAGGGTTACATCCAGGTAAATCTCTCCCAGCCCCAGGGTAACATCCTCGTACATCTCTCCCAGTCCCAGGGTAACATCCTGGTAAATCTCTCCCAGTCCCAGGGTAACATCCTGGTAAATCTCTCCCAGCCCCAAAGGGTAACATCCTGGTAAATCTCTCCCAGCCCTAAAGGGTAACATCCTGGTAAATCACTCCCAGCCCCAAAGGGTAACATCCTGGTAAATCTCTCCCAGTCCCAGGGTAACATCCTTGTAAATCTCTCCAGCCCTAAAAGGTAACATCCTGGTAAATCTCTCCCAGTCCCAAAGGGTAACATCCTGGTAAATCTCTACCAGTCCCAGGGTAACATCCTGATAAATCTCTCCAGGGACAGGGTGACATCCAGGTAAATCTCTCCCAGCCCCAGGGTAACATCCTCGTACATCTCTCCCAGTCCCAGGGTAACATCCTGGTAAATCTCTCCCAGTCCCAGGGTAACATCCTGGTAAATCTCTCCAAGCCCCAAAGGGTAACATCCTGGTAAATCTCTCCCAGCCCTAAAGGGTAACATCCTGGTAAATCACTCCCAGCCCCAAAGGGTAACATCCTGGTAAATCTCTCCCAGTCCCAGGGTAACATCCTGGTAAATCTCTCCCAGCCCTAAAAGGTAACATCCTGGTAAATCTCTCCCAGTCCCAAAGGGTAACATCCTGGTAAATCTCTCCCAGCCGTAAAAGATAACATCCTGGTAAATCTCTCCCAGTCCCAGGGTAACATCCTGGTAAATCTCTCCCAGCCCTAAAAGGTAGCATCCTGGTAAATCTCTCCCAGTCCCAAAGGGTAACATCCTGGTAAATCTCTCCCAGCCCCAGGGGAACATCCTTTTAAATCTCTCCCAGCCCCAGGGTAACATCATGGTAAATCTCTCCCAGTCCCAGGGTGACAACCTGGTAAATCTCTCCCACCCCCAGGGTAACATTCTGGTATATCTCTCCCAGCTCCAAAGGGTAACATCCTGGTAAATCACTCCCATCCCCAGGGTAACAACCTGGTAAATCTCTCCCCGCTCCAAAGGGTAACATCCAGGTAAATCTCTCCCAGCCCCAGGGTAACATCCTGGTAAATCTCTCCCAGCCCCAAAGGGTAACATCCTGGTAAATCTCTCCCAGTCCCAGGGTAATATCCTGGTAAATCTCTCTGAACCCCAGGGTAACATCCTTGTAAATCTCTCCCAGCCCCAAAGGGTAACATCCTGGTAAATCTCTCCCAGTCCCAGGGTAACATCCTGGTAAATCTCTCCCAGTCCCAGGGTAACATCCTGGTAAATCCCTCCCAGTCCCAAAGGGTAACATCCTGGTAAATCTCTCCCAGCCCCAGGGTAACATCCTGGTGAATCTCTCCCAGCCCCAGGGTAACATCCTGGTAAATCTCTCCCAGCCCCAGGGTAACATCCTGGTAAATCTCTCCTTGCCCCAAAGGGTAATATCCTGGTAAATCTCTCCCAGCCCCAGGGTAACATCCTGGTAAATCTCTCCCAGCCCCAGGGTAACATCCTGGTAAATCTCTCCCAGTCCCAAAAGGTAACATCCTGGTAAATCTCTCCCAGCCCCAATGGGTAACACCCTGGTAAATATCTCCCAGCCCGAGGGTAACATCCTGGTAAATCTCTCCCAGCCCTAAAGGGTAACATCCTGGTAAATCACTCCCAGCCCCAAAGGGTAACATCCTGGAAAATCTCTCCCAGCCCCAGGGTAACATCCTGGTAAATCTCTCCCAGTCCCAAAGGGTAACATCCTGGTAAATCTCTCCCTTATCCCAGGGTAACATCCTGGTAAATCTCTCCCAGCCCCAGGGTAACATCCTGGAAAATCTCTCCCAGCCCCAAAGGGTAACATCCTGGTAAATCTCTCCCAGTCCCAGGGTAATATCCTGGTAAATCTCTCTGAACCCCAGGGTAACATCCTTGTAAATCTCTCCCAGCCCCAAAGGGTAACATCCTGGTAAATCTCTCCCAGTCCCAGGGTAACATCCTGGTAAATCTCTCCCAGTCCCAGGGTAACATCCTGGTAAATCCCTCCCAGTCCCAAAGGGTAACATCCTGGTAAATCTCTCCCAGCCCCAGGGTAACATCCTGGTGAATCTCTCCCAGCCCCAGGGTAACATCCTGGTAAATCTCTCCCAGCCCCAGAGTAACATCCTGGTAAATCTCTCCCAGTCCCAAAGGGTAACATCCTGGTAAATCTCTCCCAGCCCCAGGGGAACATCCTGGTAAATCTCTCCCAGCCCCAGGGTAACATCATGGTAAATCTCTCCCAGTCCCAGGGTGACAACCTGGTAAATCTCTCCCACCCCCAGGGTAACATTCTGGTATATCTCTCCCAGCTCCAAAGGGTAACATCCTGGTAAATCACTCCCATCCCCAGGGTAACAACCTGGTAAATCTCTCCCCGCTCCAAAGGGTAACATCCAGGTAAATCTCTCCCAGCCCCAGGGTAACATCCTGGTAAATCTCTCCCAGCCCCAGGGTAACATCCTGGTAAATCTCTCCCAGTCCCAAAAGGTAACATCCTGGTAAATCTCTCCCAGCCCCAATGGGTAACACCCTGGTAAATATCTCCCAGCCCGAGGGTAACATCCTGGTAAATCTCTCCCAGCCCTAAAGGGTAACATCCTGGTAAATCACTCCCAGCCCCAAAGGGTAACATCCTGGAAAATCTCTCCCAGCTCTAAAGAGGAACATCCTGGTGAATCTTTCCCAGTCCCAGAGGGTAACATCCTGGTAAATCTCTCCCAGTCCCAGGGTAACATCCTGGTAAATCTCTCCCAGCCCCAGGGTAACATCCTGGTAAATCTCTCCCAGCCCCAGGGTAACATCCTGGAAAATCTCTCCCAGCCCCAAAGGGTAACATCCTGGTAAATCTCTCCCAGTCCCAGGGTAATATCCTGGTAAATCTCTCTGAACCCCAGGGTAACATCCTTGTAAATCTCTCCCAGCCCCAAAGGGTAACATCCTGGTAAATCTCTCCCAGTCCCAGGGTAACATCCTGGTAAATCTCTCCCAGTCCCAGGGTAACATCCTGGTAAATCCCTCCCAGTCCCAAAGGGTAACATCCTGGTAAATCTCTCCCAGCCCCAGGGTAACATCCTGGTGAATCTCTCCCAGCCCCAGGGTAACATCCTGGTAAATCTCTCCCAGTCCCAGGGTAACATCCTGGTAAATCTCTCCAAGCCCCAAAGGGTAACATCCTGGTAAATCTCTCCCAGCCCTAAAGGGTAACATCCTGGTAAATCACTCCCAGCCCCAAAGGGTAACATCCTGGTAAATCTCTCCCAGTCCCAGGGGAACATCCTGGTAAATCTCTCCCAGCCCTAAAAGGTAACATCCTGGTAAATCTCTCCCAGTCCCAAAGGGTAACATCCTGGTAAATCTCTCCCAGCCGTAAAAGATAACATCCTGGTAAATCTCTCCTAGTCCCAGGGTAACATCCTGGTAAATCTCTCCCAGCCCTAAAAGGTAGCATCCTGGTAAATCTCTCCCAGTTCCAAAGGGTAACATCCTGGTAAATCTCTCCCAGCCCCAGGGGAACATCCTGGTAAATCTCTCCCAGCCCCAGGGTAACATCATGGTAAATCTCTCCCAGTCCCAGGGTGACAACCGGTAAATCTCTCCCACCCCCAGGGTAACATTCTGGTATATCTCTCCCAGCTCCAAAGGGTAACATCCTGGTAAATCACTCCCATCCCCAGGGTAACAACCTGGTAAATCTCTCCCCGCTCCAAAGGGTAACATCCAGGTAAATCTCTCCCAGCCCCAGGGTAACATCCTGGTAAATCTCTCCCAGCCCCAGGGTAACATCCTGGTAAATCTCTCCCAGTCCCAAAAGGTAACATCCTGGTAAATCTCTCCCAGCCCCAATGGGTAACACCCTGGTAAATATCTCCCAGCCCTAGGGTAACATCCTGGTAAATCTCTCCCAGCCCTAAAGGGTAACATCCTGGTAAATCACTCCCAGCCCCAAAGGGTAACATCCTGGAAAATCTCTCCCAGCTCTAAAGAGGAACATCCTGGTGAATCTTTCCCAGTCCCAGAGGGTAACATCCTGGTAAATCTCTCCCAGCCCCAGGGTAACATCCTGGTAAATCTCTCCCAGTCCCAGAGGGTAACATCCTGGTAAATCTCTCCCAGTCCCAGGGTAACATCCTGGTAAATCTCTCCCAGTCCCAGGGTAACATCCTGGTAAATCTCTCCCAGTCCCAGAGGGTAACATCCTGGTAAATCTCTCCCAGTCCCAGGGTAACATCCTGGTAAATCTCTCCCAGCCCCAGGGTAACATCCTGGTAAATCTCTCCCAGCCCCAGGGTAACATCCTGGAAAATATCTCCCAGCCCCAAAGGGTAACATCCTGGTAAATCTCTCCCAGTCCCAGGGTAATATCCTGGTAAATCTCTCTGAACCCCAGGGTAACATCCTTGTAAATCTCTCCCAGCCCCAAAGGGTAACATCCTGGTAAATCTCTCCCAGTCCCAGGGTAACATCCTGGTAAATCTCTCCCAGTCCCAGGGTAACATCCTGGTAAATCCGTCCCAGTCCCAAAGGGTAACATCCTGGTAAATCTCTCCCAGCCCCAGGGTAACATCCTGGTAAATCTCTCCCAGCCCCAGGGTAACATCCTGGTAAATCTCTCCCAGTCCCAGGGTAACATCCTGGTAAATCTCTCCCAGTCCCAGGGTAACATCCTGATAAATCTCTCCAGGGACAGGGTTACATCCAGGTAAATCTCTCCCAGCCCCAGGGTAACATCCTCGTACATCTCTCCCAGTCCCAGGGTAACATCCTGGTAAATCTCTCCCAGTCCCAGGGTAACATCCTGGTAAATCTCTCCCAGCCCCAAAGGGTAACATCCTGGTAAATCTCTCCCAGCCCTAAAGGGTAACATCCTGGTAAATCACTCCCAGCCCCAAAGGGTAACATCCTGGTAAATCTCTCCCAGTCCCAGGGTAACATCCTTGTAAATCTCTCCAGCCCTAAAAGGTAACATCCTGGTAAATCTCTCCCAGTCCCAAAGGGTAACATCCTGGTAAATCTCTCCCAGCCCCAGGGTAACATCCTGGTAAATCTCTCCCATCCCCAAAGGGTAACATCCTGGTAAATCTCTCGCAGCCCCAAAGGGAAACATCCTGGTAAATCTCTCCCAGCCCCAAAGGGTAACATCTTGGTAAATCTCTCCCAGTCCCAAAGGGTAACATCCTGGTAAATCTCTCCCACCCCCAGGGTAACATTCTGGTAAATCTCTCCCAGCTCCAAAGGGTAACATCCTGGTAAATCGCTCCCAGCCCCAGGGTAACATCCTGGTAAATCTCTCCCAGCCCCAGGGTAACATCCTGGTAAATCACTCCCATCCCCAGGGTAACATCCTGGTAAATCTCTCCCCGCCCCAAAGGGTAACATCCAGGTAAATCTCTCCCAGCCCCAATGGGTAACACCCTGGTAAATATCTCCCAGCCCTAGGGTAACATCCTGGTAAATCACTCCCAGCCCCAAAGGGTAACATCCTGGAAAATCTCTCCCAGCTCTAAAGAGTAACATCCTGGTGAATCTTTCCCTGTCCCAGAGGGTAACATCCTCGTAAATCTCTCCCAGTCCCAGGGTAACATCCTGGTAAATCTCTC
Source organism: Chiloscyllium plagiosum (assembly GCF_037043375.1). Taxonomy (NCBI): domain Eukaryota; kingdom Metazoa; phylum Chordata; class Chondrichthyes; order Orectolobiformes; family Hemiscylliidae; genus Chiloscyllium; species Chiloscyllium plagiosum. The sequence goes on from NW_028270179.1 coordinate 43,223,198, forward strand.
CCAGCCCCAGGGTAACATCCTGGTAAATCTCTCCCAGCCCCAGGGTAACATCCTGGAAAATCTCTCCCAGCCCCAAAGGGTAACATTCTGGTAAATCTCTCCCAGTCCCAGGGTAACATCCTGGTAAATCTCTCAGAACCCCAGGGTAACATCCTTGTAAATCTCTCCCAGCCCCAAAGGGTAACATCCTGGTAAATCTCTCCCAGTCCCAGGGTAACATCCTGGTAAATCTCTCCCAGTCCCAGGGTAACATCCTGGTAAATCCCTCCCAGTCCCAAAGGGTAACATCCTGGTAAATCTCTCCCAGTCCCAGGGTAACATCCTGGTAAATCTCTCCTTGCCCCAAAGGGTAACATCCTGGTAAATCTCTCCCAGCTCCAGGGTAACATCCTGGTAAATGTCTCCCAGCCCCAGGGTAACATCCTGGTAAATCTCTCACCGGTCCCAGGGTAACATCCTGGTAAATCTCTCCCTGTTCCCAGGGTAACATCCTGGTAAATCTCTCCCAGCTCCAAAGGTTAACATCCTGGTAAATTACTCCCATCCCCAGGGTAACATCCTGGTAAATCTCTCCCAGCCCCAAAGGGTAACATCCTGGTAAATCACTCCCAGTCCCAGGGTAACATCCTGGTAAATCTCTCCCAGCCCGAGGGTAACATCCTGGTAAATCACTCCCAGTCCCAGGGTAACATCCTGGTATATCTCTCCCAGCCCCAATGGGTAACACCCTGGTAAATATCTCCCAGCCCTAGGGTAACATCCTGGTAAATCTCTCCCAGCCCTAAAGGGTAACATCCTGGTAAATCACTCCCAGCCCCAAAGGGTAACATCCTGGAAAATCTCTCCCAGCTCTAAAGAGGAACATCCTGGTGAATCTTTCCCAGTCCCAGAGGGTAACATCCTGGTAAATCTCTCCCAGCCCCAGGGTAACATCCTGGTAAATCTCTCCCAGTCCCAGAGGGTAACATCCTGGTAAATCTCTCCCAGTCCCAGGGTAACATCCTGGTAAATCTCTCCCAGTCCCAGGGTAACATCCTGGTAAATCTCTCCCAGTCCCAGAGGGTAACATCCTGGTAAATCTCTCCCAGTCCCAGGGTAACATCCTGGTAAATCTCTCCCAGCCCCAGGGTAACATCCTGGTAAATCTCTCCCAGCCCCAGGGTAACATCCTGGAAAATATCTCCCAGCCCCAAAGGGTAACATCCTGGTAAATCTCTCCCAGTCCCAGGGTAATATCCTGGTAAATCTCTCTGAACCCCAGGGTAACATCCTTGTAAATCTCTCCCAGCCCCAAAGGGTAACATCCTGGTAAATCTCTCCCAGTCCCAGGGTAACATCCTGGTAAATCTCTCCCAGTCCCAGGGTAACATCCTGGTAAATCCGTCCCAGTCCCAAAGGGTAACATCCTGGTAAATCTCTCCCAGCCCCAGGGTAACATCCTGGTAAATCTCTCCCAGCCCCAGGGTAACATCCTGGTAAATCTCTCCCAGTCCCAGGGTAACATCCTGGTAAATCTCTCCCAGTCCCAGGGTAACATCCTGATAAATCTCTCCAGGGACAGGGTTACATCCAGGTAAATCTCTCCCAGCCCCAGGGTAACATCCTCGTACATCTCTCCCAGTCCCAGGGTAACATCCTGGTAAATCTCTCCCAGTCCCAGGGTAACATCCTGGTAAATCTCTCCCAGCCCCAAAGGGTAACATCCTGGTAAATCTCTCCCAGCCCTAAAGGGTAACATCCTGGTAAATCACTCCCAGCCCCAAAGGGTAACATCCTGGTAAATCTCTCCCAGTCCCAGGGTAACATCCTTGTAAATCTCTCCAGCCCTAAAAGGTAACATCCTGGTAAATCTCTCCCAGTCCCAAAGGGTAACATCCTGGTAAATCTCTCCCAGCCCCAGGGTAACATCCTGGTAAATCTCTCCCATCCCCAAAGGGTAACATCCTGGTAAATCTCTCGCAGCCCCAAAGGGAAACATCCTGGTAAATCTCTCCCAGCCCCAAAGGGTAACATCTTGGTAAATCTCTCCCAGTCCCAAAGGGTAACATCCTGGTAAATCTCTCCCACCCCCAGGGTAACATTCTGGTAAATCTCTCCCAGCTCCAAAGGGTAACATCCTGGTAAATCGCTCCCAGCCCCAGGGTAACATCCTGGTAAATCTCTCCCAGCCCCAGGGTAACATCCTGGTAAATCACTCCCATCCCCAGGGTAACATCCTGGTAAATCTCTCCCCGCCCCAAAGGGTAACATCCAGGTAAATCTCTCCCAGCCCCAATGGGTAACACCCTGGTAAATATCTCCCAGCCCTAGGGTAACATCCTGGTAAATCACTCCCAGCCCCAAAGGGTAACATCCTGGAAAATCTCTCCCAGCTCTAAAGAGTAACATCCTGGTGAATCTTTCCCTGTCCCAGAGGGTAACATCCTCGTAAATCTCTCCCAGTCCCAGGGTAACATCCTGGTAAATCTCTCCCAGCCCCAGGGTAACATCCTGGTAAATCTCTCCCAGCCCCAGGGTAACATCCTGGAAAATCTCTCCCAGCCCCAAAGGGTAACATTCTGGTAAATCTCTCCCAGTCCCAGGGTAACATCCTGGTAAATCTCTCCCAGTCCCAGGGTAACATCCTTGTAAATCTCTCCCAGCCCCAAAGGGTAACATCCTGGTAAATCTCTCCCAGTCCCAGGGTAACATCCTGGTAAATCTCTCCCAGTCCCAGGGTAACATCCTGGTAAATCCCTCCCAGTCCCAAAGGGTAACATCCTGGTAAATCTCTCCCAGTCCCAGGGTAACATCCTGGTAAATCTCTCCTTGCCCCAAAGGGTAACATCCTGGTAAATCTCTCCCAGCTCCAAAGGTTAACATCCTGGTAAATTACTCCCATCCCCAGGGTAACATCCTGGTAAATCTCTCCCAGCCCCAAAGGGTAACATCCTGGTAAATCACTCCCAGTCCCAGGGTAACATCCTGGTAAATCTCTCCCAGCCCGAGGGTAACATCCTGGTAAATCACTCCCAGTCCCAGGGTAACATCCTGGTATATCTCTCCCAGCCCCAGGGTAACATCCTGGTAAATCTCTCCCTGCCCCAATGGGTAACATCCTGGTAAATCTCTCCCAGCCCCAGGGTAACATCCTGGTAAATCTCTCCCAGCCCCAATGGGTAACATGCTAGTAAATCTCTACCAGCCCCAAGGGGTAACATCCTGGTAAATCTCTCCCCGCCCCAAAAGGTAACATCCAGGTAAATCTCTCCCAGCCCCAGGGTAACATCCTGGTAAATCTCTCCCAGCCCCAGGGTAACATCCTGGTAAATCTCTCCCAGTCCCAAAGTGTAACACCCTGGTAAATATCTCCCAGCCCTAGGGTAACATCCTGGTAAATCTCTCTCAGCCCTAAAGGGTAACATCCTGGTAAATCACTCCCAGCCCCAAAGGGTAACATCCTGGAAAATCTCTCCCAGCTCTAAAGAGTAACATCCTGGTGAATCTTTCCCAGTCCCAGAGGGTAACATCCTGGTAAATCTCTCCCAGTCCCAGGGTAACATCCTGGTAAATCTCTCCCAGCCCCAGGGTAACATCCTGGTAAATCTCTCCCAGCCCCAGGGTAACATCCTGGAAAATCTCTCCCAGCCCCAAAGGGTAACATCCTGGTAAATCTCTCCCAGTCCCAGGGTAACATCCTGGTAAATCTCTCTGAACCCCAGGGTAACATCCTGGTAAATCTCTCCCAGCCCCAAAGGGTAACATCCTGGTAAATCTCTCCCAGTCCCAGGGTAACATCCTGGTAAATCTCTCCCAGTCCCAGGGTAACATCCTGGTAAATCCCTCCCAGTCCCAAAGGGTAACATCCTGGTAAATCTCTCCCAGCCCCAGGGTAACATCCTGGTAAATCTCTCCCAGCCCCAGGGTAACATCCTGGTAAATCTCTCCTTGCCCCAATGGGTAATATCCTGGTAAATCTCTCCCAGCCCCAGGGTAACATCCTGGTAAATCTCTACCAGTCCCAGGGTAACATCCTGATAAATCTCTCCAGGGACAGGGTGACATCCAGGTAAATCTCTCCCAGCCCCAGGGTAACGTCCTCGTACATCTCTCCCAGTCCCAGGGTAACATCCTGGTAAATCTCTCCCAGTCCCAGGGTAACATCCTGGTAAATCTCTCCAAGCCCCAAAGGGTAACATCCTGGTAAATCTCTCCCAGCCCTAAAGGGTAACATCCTGGTAAATCACTCCCAGCCCCAAAGGGTAACATCCTGGTAAATCTCTCCCAGTCCCAGGGTAACATCCTGGTAAATCTCTCCCAGCCCTAAAAGGTAACATCCTGGTAAATCTCTCCCAGTCCCAAAGGGTAACATCCTGGTAAATCTCTCCCAGCCGTAAAAGATAACATCCTGGTAAATCTCTCCCAGTCCCAGGGTAACATCCCGGTAAATCTCTCCCAGCCCTAAAAGGTAGCATCCTGGTAAATCTCTCCCAGTCCCAAAGGGTAACATCCTGGTAAATCTCTCCCAGCCCCAGGGGAACATCCTTTTAAATCTCTCCCAGCCCCAGGGTAACATCCTGGTAAATCTCTCCCAGTCCCAGGGGAACATCCTGGTAAATCTCTCCCACCCCCAGGGTAACATTCTGGTATATCTCTCCCAGCTCCAAAGGGTAACATCCTGGTAAATCACTCCCATCCCCAGGGTAACAACCTGGTAAATCTCTCCCCGCTCCAAAGGGTAACATCCAGGTAAATCTCTCCCAGCCCCAGGGTAACATCCTGGTAAATCTCTCCCAGCCCCAAAGGGTAACATCCTGGTAAATCTCTCCCAGTCCCAGGGTAATATCCTGGTAAATCTCTCTGAACCCCAGGGTAACATCCTTGTAAATCTCTCCCAGCCCCAAAGGGTAACATCCTGGTAAATCTCTCCCAGTCCCAGGGTAACATCCTGGTAAATCTCTCCCAGTCCCAAGGTAACATCCTGGTAAATCCCTCCCAGTCCCAAAGGGTAACATCCTGGTAAATCTCTCCCAGCCCCAGGGTAACATCCTGGTGAATCTCTCCCAGCCCCAGGGTAACATCCTGGTAAATCTCTCCCAGCCCCAGGGTAACATCCTGGTAAATCTCTCCTTGCCCCAAAGGGTAATATCCTGGTAAATCTCTCCCAGCCCCAGGGTAACATCCTGGTAAATCTCTCCCAGCCCCAGGGTAACATCCTAGTAAATCTCTCCCAGTCCCAAAAGGTAACATCCTGGTAAATCTCTCCCAGCCCCAATGGGTAACACCCTGGTAAATATCTCCCAGCCCGAGGGTAACATCCTGGTAAATCTCTCCCAGCCCTAAAGGGTAACATCCTGGTAAATCACTCCCAGCCCCAAAGGGTAACATCCTGGAAAATCTCTCCCAGCTCTAAAGAGGAACATCCTGGTGAATCTTTCCCAGTCCCAGAGGGTAACATCCTGGTAAATCTCTCCCAGTCCCAGGGTAACATCCTGGTAAATCTCTCCCTTATCCCAGGGTAACATCCTGGTAAATCTCTCCCAGCCCCAGGGTAACATCCTGGAAAATCTCTCCCAGCCCCAAAGGGTAACATCCTGGTAAATCTCTCCCAGTCCCAGGGTAATATCCTGGTAAATCTCTCTGAACCCCAGGGTAACATCCTTGTAAATCTCTCCCAGCCCCAAAGGGTAACATCCTGGTAAATCTCTCCCAGTCCCAGGGTAACATCCTGGTAAATCTATCCCAGTCCCAGGGTAACATCCTGGTAAATCCCTCCCAGTCCCAAAGGGTAACATCCTGGTAAATCTCTCCCAGCCCCAGGGTAACATCCTGGTGAATCTCTCCCAGCCCCAGGGTAACATCCTGGTAAATCTCTCCCAGCCCCAGGGTAACATCCTGGTAAATCTCTCCCAGTCCCAAAGGGTAACATCCTGGTAAATCTCTCCCAGCCCCAGGGGAACATCCTGGTAAATCTCTCCCAGCCCCAGGGTAACATCATGGTAAATCTCTCCCAGTCCCAGGGTGACAACCTGGTAAATCTCTCCCACCCCCAGGGTAACATTCTGGTATATCTCTCCCAGCTCCAAAGGGTAACATCCTGGTAAATCACTCCCATCCCCAGGGTAACAACCTGGTAAATCTCTCCCCGCTCCAAAGGGTATCATCCAGGTAAATCTCTCCCAGCCCCAGGGTAACATCCTGGTAAATCTCTCCCAGCCCCAGGGTAACATCCTGGTAAATCTCTCCCAGTCCCAAAAGGTAACATCCTGGTAAATCTCTCCCAGCCCCAATGGGTAACACCCTGGTAAATATCTCCCAGCCCGAGGGTAACATCCTGGTAAATCTCTCCCAGCCCTAAAGGGTAACATCCTGGTAAATCACTCCCAGCCCCAAAGGGTAACATCCTGGAAAATCTCTCCCAGCTCTAAAGAGGAACATCCTGGTGAATCTTTCCCAGTCCCAGAGGGTAACATCCTGGTAAATCTCTCCCAGTCCCAGGGTAACATCCTGGTAAATCTCTCCCAGCCCCAGGGTAACATCCTGGTAAATCTCTCCCAGCCCCAGGGTAACATCCTGGAAAATCTCTCCCAGCCCCAAAGGGTAACATCCTGGTAAATCTCTCCCAGTCCCAGGGTAATATCCTGGTAAATCTCTCTGAACCCCAGGGTAACATCCTTGTAAATCTCTCCCAGCCCCAAAGGGTAACATCCTGGTAAATCTCTCCCAGTCCCAGGGTAACATCCTGGTAAATCTCTCCCAGTCCCAGGGTAACATCCTGGTAAATCCCTCCCAGTCCCAAAGGGTAACATCCTGGTAAATCTCTCCCAGCCCCAGGGTAACATCCTGGTGAATCTCTCCCAGCCCCAGGGTAACATCCTGGTAAATCTCTCCCAGCCCCAGGGTAACATCCTGGTAAATCTCTCCTTGCCCCAAAGGGTAATATCCTGGTAAATCTCTCCCAGCCCCAGGGTAACATCCTGGTAAATCTCTACCAGTCCCAGGGTAACATCCTGATAAATCTCTCCAGGGACAGGGTGACATCCAGGTAAATCTCTCCCAGCCCCAGGGTAACATCCTCGTACATCTCTCCCAGTCCCAGGGTAACATCCTGGTAAATCTCTCCCAGTCCCAGGGTAACATCCTGGTAAATCTCTCCAAGCCCCAAAGGGTAACATCCTGGTAAATCTCTCCCAGCCCTAAAGGGTAACATCCTGGTAAATCACTCCCAGCCCCAAAGGGTAACATCCTGGTAAATCTCTCCCAGTCCCAGGGGAACATCCTGGTAAATCTCTCCCAGCCCTAAAAGGTAACATCCTGGTAAATCTCTCCCAGTCCCAAAGGGTAACATCCTGGTAAATCTCTCCCAGCCGTAAAAGATAACATCCTGGTAAATCTCTCCTAGTCCCAGGGTAACATCCTGGTAAATCTCTCCCAGCCCTAAAAGGTAGCATCCTGGTAAATCTCTCCCAGTTCCAAAGGGTAACATCCTGGTAAATCTCTCCCAGCCCCAGGGGAACATCCTGGTAAATCTCTCCCAGCCCCAGGGTAACATCATGGTAAATCTCTCCCAGTCCCAGGGTGACAACCTGGTAAATCTCTCCCACCCCCAGGGTAACATTCTGGTATATCTCTCCCAGCTCCAAAGGGTAACATCCTGGTAAATCACTCCCATCCCCAGGGTAACAACCTGGTAAATCTCTCCCCGCTCCAAAGGGTAACATCCAGGTAAATCTCTCCCAGCCCCAGGGTAACATCCTGGTAAATCTCTCCCAGCCCCAGGGTAACATCCTGGTAAATCTCTCCCAGTCCCAAAAGGTAACATCCTGGTAAATCTCTCCCAGCCCCAATGGGTAACACCCTGGTAAATATCTCCCAGCCCTAGGGTAACATCCTGGTAAATCTCTCCCAGCCCTAAAGGGTAACATCCTGGTAAATCACTCCCAGCCCCAAAGGGTAACATCCTGGAAAATCTCTCCCAGCTCGAAAGAGGAACATCCTGGTGAATCTTTCCCAGTCCCAGAGGGTAACATCCTGGTAAATCTCTCCCAGTCCCAGGGTAACATCCTGGTAAATCTCTCCCAGCCCCAGGGTAACATCCTGGTAAATCTCTCCCAGCCCCAGGGTAACATCCTGGAAAATCTCTCCCAGCCCCAAAGGGTAACATCCTGGTAAATCTCTCCCAGTCCCAGGGTAATATCCTGGTAAATCTCTCTGAACCCCAGGGTAACATCCTTGTAAATCTCTCCCAGCCCCAAAGGGTAACATCCTGGTAAATCTCTCCCAGTCCCAGGGTAACATCCTGGTAAATCTCTCCCAGTCCCAGGGTAACATCGTGGTAAATCCGTCCCAGTCCCAAAGGGTAACATCCTGGTAAATCTCTCCCAGCCCCAGGGTAACATCCTGGTAAATCTCTCCCAGCCCCAGGGTAACATCCTGGTAAATCTCTCCCAGTCCCAGGGTAACATCCTGGTACATCTCTCCCAGTCCCAGGGTAACATCCTGATAAATCTCTCCAGGGACAGGGTTACATCCAGGTAAATCTCTCCCAGCCCCAGGGTAACATCCTCGTACATCTCTCCCAGTCCCAGGGTAACATCCTGGTAAATCTCTCCCAGTCCCAGGGTAACATCCTGGTAAATCTCTCCCAGCCCCAAAGGGTAACATCCTGGTAAATCTCTCCCAGCCCTAAAGGGTAACATCCTGGTAAATCACTCCCAGCCCCAAAGGGTAACATCCTGGTAAATCTCTCCCAGTCCCAGGGTAACATCCTTGTAAATCTCTCAGCCCTAAAGGGTAACATCCTGGTAAATCTCTCCCAGTCCCAAAGGGTAACATCCTGGTAAATCTCTCCCAGCCCCAGGGTAACATCATGGTAAATCTCTCCCATCCCCAAAGGGTAACATCCTGGTAAATCTCTCGCAGCCCCAAAGGGAAACATCCTGGTAAATCTCTCCCAGCCCCAAAGGGTAACATCTTGGTAAATCTCTCCTAGTCCCAAAGGGTAACATCCTGGTAAATCTCTCCCACCCCCAGGGTAACATTCTGGTAAATCTCTCCCAGCTCCAAAGGGTAACATCCTGGTAAATCGCTCCCAGCCCCAGGGTAACATCCTGGTAAATCTCTCCCAGCCCCAGGGTAACATCCTGGTAATTCACTCCCATCCCCAGGGTAACATCCTGGTAAATCTCTCCCCGCCCCAAAGGGTAACATCCAGGTAAATCTCTCCCAGCCCCAATGGGTAACACCCTGGTAAATATCTCCCAGCCCTAGGGTAACATCCTGGTAAATCACTCCCAGCCCCAAAGGGTAACATCCTGGAAAATCTCTCCCAGCTCTAAAGAGTAACATCCTGGTGAATCTTTCCCTGTCCCAGAGGGTAACATCCTCGTAAATCTCTCCCAGTCCCAGGGTAACATCCTGGTAAATCTCTCCCAGCCCCAGGGTAACATCCTGGTAAATCTCTCCCAGCCCCAGGGTAACATCCTGGAAAATCTCTCCCAGCCCCAAAGGGTAACATTCTGGTAAATCTCTCCCAGTCCCAGGGTAACATCCTGGTAAATCTCTCAGAACCCCAGGGTAACATCCTTGTAAATCTCTCCCAGCCCCAAAGGGTAACATCCTGGTAAATCTCTCCCAGTCCCAGGGTAACATCCTGGTAAATCTCTCCCAGTCCCAGGGTAACATCCTGGTAAATCCCTCCCAGTCCCAAAGGGTAACATCCTGGTAAATCTCTCCCAGTCCCAGGGTAACATCCTGGTAAATCTCTCCTTGCCCCAAAGGGTAACATCCTGGTAAATCTCTCCCAGCCCCAGGGTAACATCCTGGTAAATCTCTCCCAGCCCCAGGGTAACATCCTGGTAATTCTCTCCCAGTCCCAGGGTAACATCCTGATAAATCTCTCCAGGGACAGGGTTACATCCAGGTACATCTCTCACAGCCCCAGGGTAACATCCTCGTTCATCTCTCCCAGTCCCAGGGTAACATCCTGGTAAATCTCTCCCAGTCCCAGGGTAACATCCTGGTAAATCTCTCCAAGCCCCAAAGGGTAACATCCTGGTAAATCTCTCCCAGCCCTAAAGGGTAACATCCTGGTAAATCACTCCCAGCCCCAAAGGGTAACATCCTGGTAAATCTCTCCCAGTCCCAGGGTAACATCCTGGTAAATCTCTCCAGCCCTAAAAGGTAACATCCTGGTAAATCTCTCCAAGCCCCAAAGGGTAACATCCTGGTAAATCTCTCCCAGCCCTAAAGGGTAACATTCTGGTAAATCACTCCCAGCCCCAGGGTAACATCCTGGTAAATCTCTCCCAGCCCCAAAGGGTAACATCCTGGTAAATCTCTCCCAGCCCCAGGGTAACATCCTGGTAAATCTCTCCCAGCCCCAGGGTAACATCCTGGTAAATCTCTCCCAGTCCCAAAGGGTAACATACTGGTAAATCTCTCCCAGCGCCAATGGGTAACATCCTGGTAAATATCTCCCAGCCACAGGGTAACATCCTGGTAAATCTCTCCCAGCCCTAAAGGGTAACATCCTGGTAAATCTCTCCCAGCCCTAAAGGGTAACATCCTTGAAAATCTCTCCCAGCCCCAAAGGGTAACATCCTGGTAAATCTCTCCCAGTCCCAGGGTAACATCCTGGTAAATCTCTCCCAGCCCCAAAGGGTAACATCCTGGTAAATCTCTCCCAGCCCCAGGGTAACATCCTGGTAAATCTCTCCCAGCCCCAAAGGGTAACATCCTGGTAAATCTCTCCAGTCCCAAAGGTTAACATCCTGGTAAATCTCTCCCAGCTCCAGGGTAACATCCTGGTAAATGTCTCCCAGCCCCAGGGTAACATCCTGGTAAATCTCTCACAGCCCCAGGGTAACATCCTGGTAAATCTCTCACCGGTCCCAGGGTAACATCCTGGTAAATCTCTCCCTGTTCCCAGGGTAACATCCTGGTAAATCTCTCCCAGCTCCAAAGGTTAACATCCTGGTAAATTACTCCCATCCCCAGGGTAACATCCTGGTAAATCTCTCCCAGCCCCAAAGGGTAACATCCTGGTAAATCTCTCCCAGCCCCAATGGGTAACATGCTAGTAAATCTCTACCAGCCCCAAGGGGTAACATCCTGGTAAATCTCTCCCCGCCCCAAAAGGTAACATCCAGGTAAATCTCTCCCAGCCCCAGGGTAACATCCTGGTAAATCTCTCCCAGCCCCAGGGTAACATCCTGGTAAATCTCTCCCAGTCCCAAAAGGTAACATCCTGGTAAATCTCTCCCAGTCCCAAAGTGTAACACCCTGGTAAATATCTCCCAGCCCTAGGGTAACATCCTGGTAAATCTCTCTCAGCCCTAAAGGGTAACATCCTGGTAAATCACTCCCAGCCCCAAAGGGTAACATCCTGGAAAATCTCTCCCAGCTCTAAAGAGTAACATCCTGGTGAATCTTTCCCAGTCCCAGAGGGTAACATCCTGGTAAATCTCTCCCAGTCCCAGGGTAACATCCTGGTAAATCTCTCCCAGCCCCAGGGTAACATCCTGGTAAATCTCTCCCAGCCCCAGGGTAACATCCTGGAAAATCTCTCCCAGCCCCAAAGGGTAACATCCTGGTAAATCTCTCCCAGTCCCAGGGTAACATCCTGGTAAATCTCTCTGAACCCCAGGGTAACATCCTGGTAAATCTCTCCCAGCCCCAAAGGGTAACATCCTGGTAAATCTCTCCCAGTCCCAGGGTAACATCCTGGTAAATCTCTCCCAGTCCCAGGGTAACATCCTGGTAAATCCCTCCCAGTCCCAAAGGGTAACATCCTGGTAAATCTCTCCCAGCCCCAGGGTAACATCCTGGTAAATCTCTCCCAGCCCCAGGGTAACATCCTGGTAAATCTCTCCTTGCCCCAATGGGTAATATCCTGGTAAATCTCTCCCAGCCCCAGGGTAACATCCTGGTAAATCTCTACCAGTCCCAGGGTAACATCCTGATAAATCTCTCCAGGGACAGGGTGACATCCAGGTAAATCTCTCCCAGCCCCAGGGTAACATCCTCGTACATCTCTCCCAGTCCCAGGGTAACATCCTGGTAAATCTCTCCCAGTCCCAGGGTAACATCCTGGTAAATCTCTCCAAGCCCCAAAGGGTAACATCCTGGTAAATCTCTCCCAGCCCTAAAGGGTAACATCCTGGTAAATCACTCCCAGCCCCAAAGGGTAACATCCTGGTAAATCTCTCCCAGTCCCAGGGTAACATCCTGGTAAATCTCTCCCAGCCCTAAAAGGTAACATCCTGGTAAATCTCTCCCAGTCCCAAAGGGTAACATCCTGGTAAATCTCTCCCAGTCCTAAAAGGTAGCATCCTGGTAAATCTCTCCCAGTCCCAAAGGGTAACATCCTGGTAAATCTCTCCCAGCCCCAGGGGAACATCCTTTTAAATCTCTCCCAGCCCCAGGGTAACATCATGGTAAATCTCTCCCAGTCCCAGGGTGACAACCTGGTAAATCTCTCCCACCCCCAGGGTAACATTCTGGTATATCTCTCCCAGCTCCAAAGGGTAACATCCTGGTAAATCACTCCCATCCCCAGGGTAACATCCTGGTAAATCTCTCCCAGCCCCAGGGTAACATCCTGGTAAATCTCTCCCAGCCCCAGGGTAACAACCTGGTAAATCTCTCCCCGCTCCAAAGGGTAACATCCAGGTAAATCTCTCCCAGCCCCAGGGTAACATCCTGGTAAATCTCTCCCAGCCCCAAAGGGTAACATCCTGGTAAATCTCTCCCAGTCCCAGGGTAATATCCTGGTAAATCTCTCTGAACCCCCGGGTAACATCCTTGTAAATCTCTCCCAGCCCCAAAGGGTAACATCCTGGTAAATCTCTCCCAGTCCCAGGGTAACATCCTGGTAAATCTCTCCCAGTCCCAGGGTAACATCCTGGTAAATCCCTCCCAGTCCCAAAGGGTAACATCCTGGTAAATCTCTCCCAGCCCCAGGGTAACATCCTGGTGAATCTCTCCCAGCCCCAGGGTAACATCCTGGTAAATCTCTCCCAGCCCCAGGGTAACATCCTGGTAAATCTCTCCTTGCCCCAAAGGGTAATATCCTGGTAAATCTCTCCCAGCCCCAGGGTAACATCCTGGTAAATCTCTCCCAGCCCCAGGGTAACATCCTGGTAAATCTCTCCCAGTCCCAAAAGGTAACATCCTGGTAAATCTCTCCCAGCCCCAATGGGTAACACCCTGGTAAATATCTCCCAGCCCGAGGGTAACATCCTGGTAAATCTCTCCCAGCCCTAAAGGGTAACATCCTGGTAAATCACTCCCAGCCCCAAAGGGTAACATCCTGGAAAATCTCTCCCAGCTCTAAAGAGGAACATCCTGGTGAATCTTTCCCAGTCCCAGAGGGTAACATCCTGGTAAATCTCTCCCAGTCCCAGGGTAACATCCTGGTAAATCTCTCCCTTATCCCAGGGTAACATCCTGGTAAATCTCTCCCAGCCCCAGGGTAACATCCTGGAAAATCTCTCCCAGCCCCAAAGGGTAACATCCTGGTAAATCTCTCCCAGTCCCAGGGTAATATCCTGGTAAATCTCTCTGAACCCCAGGGTAACATCCTTGTAAATCTCTCCCAGCCCCAAAGGGTAACATCCTGGTAAATCTCTCCCAGTCCCAGGGTAACATCCTGGTAAATCTCTCCCAGTCCCAGGGTAACATCCTGGTAAATCCCTCCCAGTCCCAAAGGGTAACATCCTGGTAAATCTCTCCCAGCCCCAGGGTAACATCCTGGTGAATCTCTCCCAGCCCCAGGGTAACATCCTGGTAAATCTCTCCCAGCCCCAGGGTAACATCCTGGTAAATCTCTCCCAGTCCCAAAGGGTAACATCCTGGTAAATCTCTCCCAGCCCCAGGGGAACATCCTGGTAAATCTCTCCCAGCCCCAGGGTAACATCATGGTAAATCTCTCCCAGTCCCAGGGTGACAACCTGGTAAATCTCTCCCACCCCCAGGGTAACATTCTGGTATATCTCTCCCAGCTCCAAAGGGTAACATCCTGGTAAATCACTCCCATCCCCAGGGTAACAACCTGGTAAATCTCTCCCCGCTCCAAAGGGTAACATCCAGGTAAATCTCTCCCAGCCCCAGGGTAACATCCTGGTAAATCTCTCCCAGCCCCAGGGTAACATCCTGGTAAATCTCTCCCAGTCCCAAAAGGTAACATCCTGGTAAATCTCTCCCAGCCCCAATGGGTAACACCCTGGTAAATATCTCCCAGCCCGAGGGTAACATCCTGGTAAATCTCTCCCAGCCCTAAAGGGTAACATCCTGGTAAATCACTCCCAGCCCCAAAGGGTAACATCCTGGAAAATCTCTCCCAGCTCTAAAGAGGAACATCCTGGTGAATCTTTCCCAGTCCCAGAGGGTAACATCCTGGTAAATCTCTCCCAGTCCCAGGGTAACATCCTGGTAAATCTCTCCCAGCCCCAGGGTAACATCCTGGTAAATCTCTCCCAGCCCCAGGGTAACATCCTGGAAAATCTCTCCCAGCCCCAAAGGGTAACATCCTGGTAAATCTCTCCCAGTCCCAGGGTAATATCCTGGTAAATCTCTCTGAACCCCAGGGTAACATCCTTGTAAATCTCTCCCAGCCCCAAAGGGTAACATCCTGGTAAATCTCTCCCAGTCCCAGGGTAACATCCTGGTAAATCTCTCCCAGTCCCAGGGTAACATCCTGGTAAATCCCTCCCAGTCCCAAAGGGTAACATCCTGGTAAATCTCTCCCAGCCCCAGGGTAACATCCTGGTGAATCTCTCCCAGCCCCAGGGTAACATCCTGGTAAATCTCTCCCAGCCCCAGGGTAACATCCTGGTAAATCTCTCCTTGCCCCAAAGGGTAATATCCTGGTAAATCTCTCCCAGCCCCAGGGTAACATCCTGGTAAATCTCTACCAGTCCCAGGGTAACATCCTGATAAATCTCTCCAGGGACAGGGTAACATCCTGGTAAATCTCTCCCAGCCCCAGGGTAACATCCTGGTAAATCTCTCCTTGCCCCAAAGGGTAATATCCTGGTAAATCTCTCCCAGCCCCAGGGTAACATCCTCGTACATCTCTCCCAGTCCCAGGGTAACATCCTGGTAAATCTCTCCCAGTCCCAGGGTAACATCCTGGTAAATCTCTCCAAGCCCCAAAGGGTAACATCCTGGTAAATCTCTCCCAGCCCTAAAGGGTAACATCCTGGTAAATCACTCCCAGCCCCAAAGGGTAACATCCTGGTAAATCTCTCCCAGTCCCAGGGGAACATCCTGGTAAATCTCTCCCAGCCCTAAAAGGTAACATTCTGGTAAATCTCTCCCAGTCCCAAAGGGTAACATCCTGGTAAATCTCTCCCAGCCGTAAAAGATAACATCCTGGTAAATCTCTCCTAGTCCCAGGGTAACATCCTGGTAAATCTCTCCCAGCCCTAAAAGGTAGCATCCTGGTAAATCTCTCCCAGTTCCAAAGGGTAACATCCTGGTAAATCTCTCCCAGCCCCAGGGGAACATCCTGGTAAATCTCTCCCAGCCCCAGGGTAACATCATGGTAAATCTCTCCCAGTCCCAGGGTGACAACCTGGTAAATCTCTCCCACCCCCAGGGTAACATTCTGGTATATCTCTCCCACCTCCAAAGGGTAACATCCTGGTAAATCACTCCCATCCCCAGGGTAACAACCTGGTAAATCTCTCCCCGCTCCAAAGGGTAACATCCAGGTAAATCTCTCCCAGCCCCAGGGTAACATCCTGGTAAATCTCTCCCAGCCCCAGGGTAACATCCTGGTAAATCTCTCCCAGTCCCAAAAGGTAACATCCTGGTAAATCTCTCCCAGCCCCAATGGGTAACACCCTGGTAAATATCTCCCAGCCCTAGGGTAACATCCTGGTAAATCTCTCCCAGCCCTAAAGGGTAACATCCTGGTAAATCACTCCCAGCCCCAAAGGGTGACATCCTGGAAAATCTCTCCCAGCTCGAAAGAGGAACATCCTGGTGAATCTTTCCCAGTCCCAGAGGGTAACATCCTGGTAAATCTCTCCCAGTCCCAGGGTAACATCCTGGTAAATCTCTCCCAGCCCCAGGGTAACATCCTGGTAAATCTCTCCCAGCCCCAGGGTAACATCCTGGAAAATCTCTCCCAGCCCCAAAGGGTAACATCCTGGTAAATCTCTCCCAGTCCCAGGGTAATATCCTGGTAAATCTCTCTGAACCCCAGGGTAACATCCTTGTAAATCTCTCCCAGCCCCAAAGGGTAACATCCTGGTAAATCTCTCCCAGTCCCAGGGTAACATCCTGGTAAATCTCTCCCAGTCCCAGGGTAACATCGTGGTAAATCCGTCCCAGTCCCAAACGGTAACATCCTGGTAAATCTCTCCCAGCCCCAGGGTAACATCCTGGTAAATCTCTCCCAGCCCCAGGGTAACATCCTGGTAAATCTCTCCCAGTCCCAGGGTAACATCCTGGTAAATCTCTCCCAGTCCCAGGGTAACATCCTGATAAATCTCTCCAGGGACAGGGTTACATCCAGGTAAATCTCTCCCAGCCCCAGGGTAACATCCTCGTACATCTCTCCCAGTCCCAGGGTAACATCCTGGTCAATCTCTCCCAGTCCCAGGGTAACATCCTGGTAAATCTCTCCCAGCCCCAAAGGGTAACATCCTGGTAAATCTCTCCCAGCCCTAAAGGGTAACATCCTGGTAAATCACTCCCAGCCCCAAAGGGTAACATCCTGGTAAATCTCTCCCAGTCCCAGGGTAACATCCTTGTAAATCTCTCCAGCCCTAAAAGGTAACATCCTGGTAAATCTCTCCCAGTCCCAAAGGGTAACATCCTGGTAAATCTCTCCCAGCCCCAGGGTAACATCCTGGTAAATCTCTCCCATCCCCAAAGGGTAACATCCTGGTAAATCTCTCGCGGCCCCAAAGGGAAACATCCTGGTAAATCTCTCCCAGCCCCAAAGGGTAACATCTTGGTAAATCTCTCCCAGTCCCAAAGGGTAACATCCTGGTAAATCTCTCCCACCCCCAGGGTAACATTCTGGTAAATCTCTCCCAGCTCCAAAGGGTAACATCCTGGTAAATCGCTCCCAGCCCCAGGGTAACATCCTGGTAAATCTCTCCCAGCCCCAGGGTAACATCCTGGTAAATCACTCCCATCCCCAGGGTAACATCCTGGTAAATCTCTCCCCGCCCCAAAGGGTAACATCCAGGTAAATCTCTCCCAGCCCCAATGGGTAACACCCTGGTAAATATCTCCCAGCCCTAGGGTAACATCCTGGTAAATCACTCCCAGCCCCAAAGGGTAACATCCTGGAAAATCTCTCCCAGCTCTAAAGAGTAACATCCTGGTGAATCTTTCCCTGTCCCAGAGGGTAACATCCTCGTAAATCTCTCCCAGTCCCAGGGTAACATCCTGGTAAATCTCTCCCAGCCCCAGGGTAACATCCTGGTAAATCTCTCCCAGCCCCAGGGTAACATCCTGGAAAATCTCTCCCAGCCCCAAAGGGTAACATTCTGGTAAATCTCTCCCAGTCCCAGGGTAACATCCTGGTAAATCTCTCAGAACCCCAGGGTAACATCCTTGTAAATCTCTCCCAGCCCCAAAGGGTAACATCCTGGTAAATCTCTCCCAGTCCCAGGGTAACATCCTGGTAAATCTCTCCCAGTCCCAGGGTAACATCCTGGTAAATCCCTCCCAGTCCCAAAGGGTAACATCCTGGTAAATCTCTCCCAGTCCCAGGGTAACATCCTGGTAAATCTCTCCTTGCCCCAAAGGGTAACATCCTGGTAAATCTCTCCCAGCCCCAGGGTAACATCCTGGTAAATCTCTCCCAGCCCCAGGGTAACATCCTGGTAATTCTCTCCCAGTCCCAGGGTAACATCCTGATAAATCTCTCCAGGGACAGGGTTACATCCAGGTACATCTCTCACAGCCCCAGGGTAACATCCTCGTTCATCTCTCCCAGTCCCAGGGTAACATCCTGGTAAATCTCTCCCAGTCCCAGGGTAACATCCTGGTAAATCTCTCCAAGCCCCAAAGGGTAACATCCTGGTAAATCTCTCCCAGCCCTAAAGGGTAACATCCTGGTAAATCACTCCCAGCCCCAAAGGGTAACATCCTGGTAAATCTCTCCCAGTCCCAGGGTAACATCCTGGTAAATCTCTCCAGCCCTAAAAGGTAACATCCTGGTAAATCTCTCCAAGCCCCAAAGGGTAACATCCTGGTAAATCTCTCCCAGCCCTAAAGGGTAACATTCTGGTAAATCACTCCCAGCCCCAGGGTAACATCCTGGTAAATCTCTCCCAGCCCCAAAGGGTAACATCCTGGTAAATCTCTCCCAGCCCCAGGGTAACATCCTGGTAAATCTCTCCCAGCCCCAGGGTAACATCCTGGTAAATCTCTCCCAGTCCCAAAGGGTAACATACTGGTAAATCTCTCCCAGCGCCAATGGGTAACATCCTGGTAAATATCTCCCAGCCACAGGGTAACATCCTGGTAAATCTCTCCCAGCCCTAAAGGGTAACATCCTGGTAAATCTCTCCCAGCCCTAAAGGGTAACATCCTGGAAAATCTCTCCCAGCCCCAAAGGGTAACATCCTGTTAAATCTCTCCCAGTCCCAGGGTAACATCCTGGTAAATCTCTCCCAGCCCGAGGGTAACATCCTGGTAAATCTCTCTGAACCCCAGGGTAACATCCTGGTAAATCTCTCCCAGCCCCAAAGGGTAACATCCTGGTAAATCTCTCCTGTCCCAAAGGTTAACATCCTGGTAAATCTCTCCCAGCTCCAGGGTAACATCCTGGTAAATGTCTCCCAGTCCCAGGTTAACATCCTGGTAAATCTCTCACAGCCCCAAAGGGTAACATCCTGGTAAATCTCTCCCAGCCCCAGGGTAACATCCTGGTAAATCTCTCCCAGCCCCAGGGTAACATCCTGGTAAATCTCTCACCGGTCCCCGGGTAACATCCTGGTAAATCTCTCCCTGTTCCCAGGGTAACATCCTGGTAAATCTCTCCCAGCTCCAAAGGGTAACATCCTGGTAAATCACTCTCATCCCCAGGGTAACATCCTGGTAAATCTCTCTCAGCCCCAAAGGGTAACATCCTGGTAAATCTCTCCCAGCCCCAGAGTAACATCCTGGTAAATCTCTCCCAGCCCCAGGGTAACATTTTGGTAAATCTCTCTCAGCCCCAAAAGGGTAACATCCTGGTAAATCTCACCCAGCCCCAAAAGGGTAATATCCTGGTAAATCTCTCCCAGCCCCTAAGGGTGACATCCTGGTAAATCTCTCCCAGCCCCAGGGTAACATCCTGGTAAATCTCTCCCAGCCCCAAAAGGTAATATCCTGGTAAATCTCTCCCAGCCCCAAAGGGTAACATCCTGATAAATCTCTCCCAGTCCCAGGGTAATATCCTGGTAAATCTCTCCCAGCCCCAAAGGGTAACATCCTGGTAAATCTCTCCCAGCCCCAGGGTAACATCCTGGTAAATCTCTCCCAGCCCCAAAGGGTAACATCCTGGTAAATCTCTCCAGTCCCAAAGGTTAACATCCTGGTAAATCTCTCCCAGCTCCAGGGTAACATCCTGGTAAATGTCTCCCAGCCCCAGGGTAACATCCTGGTAAATCTCTCACAGCCCCAGGGTAACATCCTGGTAAATCTCTCACCGGTCCCAGGGTAACATCCTGGTAAATCTCTCCCTGTTCCCAGGGTAACATCCTGGTAAATCTCTCCCAGCTCCAAAGGTTGACATCCTGGTAAATTACTCCCATCCCCAGGGTAACATCCTGGTAAATCTCTCCCAGTCCCAGGGTAACATCCTGGTAAATCTCTACCAGCCCCAAGGGGTAACATCCTGGTAAATCTCTCCCCGCCCCAAAAGGTAACATCCAGGTAAATCTCTCCCAGCCCCAGGGTAACATCCTGGTAAATCTCTCCCAGCCCCAGGGTAACATCCTGGTAAATCTCTCCCAGTCCCAAAAGGTAACATCCTGGTAAATCTCTCCCAGTCCCAAAGTGTAACACCCTGGTAAATATCTCCCAGCCCTAGGGTAACATCCTGGTAAATCTCTCTCAGCCCTAAAGGGTAACATCCTGGTAAATCACTCCCAGCCCCAAAGGGTAACATCCTGGAAAATCTCTCCCAGCTCTAAAGAGTAACATCCTGGTGAATCTTTCCCAGTCCCAGAGGGTAACATCCTGGTAAATCTCTCCCAGTCCCAGGGTAACATCCTGGTAAATCTCTCCCAGCCCCAGGGTAACATCCTGGTAAATCTCTCCCAGCCCCAGGGTAACATCCTGGAAAATCTCTCCCAGCCCCAAAGGGTAACATCCTGGTAAATCTCTCCCAGTCCCAGGGTAACATCCTGGTAAATCTCTCTGAACCCCAGGGTAACATCCTGGTAAATCTCTCCCAGCCCCAAAGGGTAACATCCTGGTAAATCTCTCCCAGTCCCAGGGTAACATCCTGGTAAATCTCTCCCAGTCCCAGGGTAACATCCTGGTAAATCCCTCCCAGTCCCAAAGGGTAACATCCTGGTAAATCTCTCCCAGCCCCAGGGTAACATCCTGGTAAATCTCTCCCAGCCCCAGGGTAACATCCTGGTAAATCTCTCCTTGCCCCAATGGGTAATATCCTGGTAAATCTCTCCCAGCCCCAGGGTAACATCCTGGTAAATCTCTACCAGTCCCAGGGTAACATCCTGATAAATCTCTCCAGGGACAGGGTGACATCCAGGTAAATCTCTCCCAGCCCCAGGGTAACATCCTCGTACATCTCTCCCAGTCCCAGGGTAACATCCTGGTAAATCTCTCCCAGTCCCTGGGTAACATCCTGGTAAATCTCTCCAAGCCCCAAAGGGTAACATCCTGGTAAATCTCTCCCAGCCCTAAAGGGTAACATCCTGGTAAATCACTCCCAGCCCCAAAGGGTAACATCCTGGTAAATCTCTCCCAGTCCCAGGGTAACATCCTGGTAAATCTCTCCCAGCCCTAAAAGGTAACATCCTGGTAAATCTCTCCCAGTCCCAAAGGGTAACATCCTGGTAAATCTCTCCCAGCCGTAAAAGATAACATCCTGGTAAATCTCTCCCAGTCCCAGGGTAACATCCCGGTAAATCTCTCCCAGCCCTAAAAGGTAGCATCCTGGTAAATCTCTCCCAGTCCCAAAGGGTAACATCCTGGTAAATCTCTCCCAGCCCCAGGGGAACATCCTGGTAAATCTCTCCCAGCCCCAGGGTAACATCATGGTAAATCTCTCCCAGTCCCAGGGTGACAACCTGGTAAATCTCTCCCACCCCCAGGGTAACATTCTGGTATATCTCTCCCAGCTCCAAAGGGTAACATCCTGGTAAAACACTCCCATCCCCAGGGTAACAACCTGGTAAATCTCTCCCCGCTCCAAAGGGTAACATCCAGGTAAATCTCTCCCAGCCCCAGGGTAACATCCTGGTAAATCTCTCCCAGCCCCAGGGTAACATCCTGGTAAATCTCTCCCAGTCCCAAAAGGTAACATCCTGGTAAATCTCTCCCAGCCCCAATGGGTAACACCCTGGTAAATATCTCCCAGCCCTAGGGTAACATCCTGGTAAATCTCTCCCAGCCCTAAAGGGTAACATCCTGGTAAATCACTCCCAGCCCCAAAGGGTAACATCCTGGAAAATCTCTCCCAGCTCTAAAGAGGAACATCCTGGTGAATCTTTCCCAGTCCCAGAGGGTAACATCCTGGTAAATCTCTCCCAGTCCCAGGGTAACATCCTGGTAAATCTCTCCCAGCCCCAGGGTAACATCCTGGTAAATCTCTCCCAGCCCCAGGGTAACATCCTGGAAAATCTCTCCCAGCCCCAAAGGGTAACATCCTGGTAAATCTCTCCCAGTCCCAGGGTAATATCCTGGTAAATCTCTCTGAACCCCAGGGTAACATCCTTGTAAATCTCTCCCAGCCCCAAAGGGTAACATCCTGGTAAATCTCTCCCAGTCCCAGGGTAACATCCTGGTAAATGTCTCCCAGTCCCAGGGTAACATCCTGGTAAATCACTCTCATCCCCAGGGTAACATCCTGGTAAATCTCTCCCAGCCCCAAAGGGTAACATCCTGGTAAATCTCTCCCAGCCCCAGAGTAACATCCTGGTAAATCTCTCCCAGCCCCAGGGTAACATCCTGGTAAATCTCTCCCAGCCCCAGGGTAACATCCTGGTAAATCTCTCACCGGTCCCCGGGTAACATCCTGGTAAATCTCTCCCTGTTCCCAGGGTAACATCCTGGTAAATCTCTCCCAGCTCCAAAGGGTAACATCCTGGTAAATCACTCTCATCCCCAGGGTAACATCCTGGTAAATCTCTCTCAGCCCCAAAGGGTAACATCCTGGTAAATCTCTCCCAGCCCCAGAGTAACATCCTGGTAAATCTCTCCCAGCCCCAGGGTAACATTTTGGTAAATCTCTCTCAGCCCCAAAAGGGTAACATCCTGGTAAATCTCACCCAGCCCCAAAAGGGTAATATCCTGGTAAATCTCTCCCAGCCCCTAAGGGTGACATCCTGGTAAATCTCTCCCAGCCCCAGGGTAACATCCTGGTAAATCTCTCCCAGCCCCAAAAGGTAATATCCTGGTAAATCTCTCCCAGCCCCAAAGGGTAACATCCTGGTAAATCTCTCCCAGTCCCAGGGTAATATCCTGGTAAATCTCTCCCAGCCCCAAAGGGTAACATCCTGGTAAATCTCTCCCAGCCCCAGGGTAACATCCTGGTAAATCTCTCCCAGCCCCAAAGGGTAACATCCTGGTAAATCTCTCCAGTCCCAAAGGTTAACATCCTGGTAAATCTCTCCCAGCTCCAGGGTAACATCCTGGTAAATGTCTCCCAGCCCCAGGGTAACATCCTGGTAAATCTCTCACAGCCCCAGGGTAACATCCTGGTAAATCTCTCACCGGTCCCAGGGTAACATCCTGGTAAATCTCTCCCTGTTCCCAGGGTAACATCCTGGTAAATCTCTCCCAGCTCCAAAGGTTGACATCCTGGTAAATTACTCCCATCCCCAGGGTAACATCCTGGTAAATCTCTCCCAGTCCCAGGGTAACATCCTGGTAAATCTCTACCAGCCCCAAGGGGTAACATCCTGGTAAATCTCTCCCCGCCCCAAAAGGTAACATCCAGGTAAATCTCTCCCAGCCCCAGGGTAACATCCTGGTAAATCTCTCCCAGCCCCAGGGTAACATCCTGGTAAATCTCTCCCAGTCCCAAAAGGTAACATCCTGGTAAATCTCTCCCAGTCCCAAAGTGTAACACCCTGGTAAATATCTCCCAGCCCTAGGGTAACATCCTGGTAAATCTCTCTCAGCCCTAAAGGGTAACATCCTGGTAAATCACTCCCAGCCCCAAAGGGTAACATCCTGGAAAATCTCTCCCAGCTCTAAAGAGTAACATCCTGGTGAATCTTTCCCAGTCCCAGAGGGTAACATCCTGGTAAATCTCTCCCAGTCCCAGGGTAACATCCTGGTAAATCTCTCCCAGCCCCAGGGTAACATCCTGGTAAATCTCTCCCAGCCCCAGGGTAACATCCTGGAAAATCTCTCCCAGCCCCAAAGGGTAACATCCTGGTAAATCTCTCCCAGTCCCAGGGTAACATCCTGGTAAATCTCTCTGAACCCCAGGGTAACATCCTGGTAAATCTCTCCCAGCCCCAAAGGGTAACATCCTGGTAAATCTCTCCCAGTCCCAGGGTAACATCCTGGTAAATCTCTCCCAGTCCCAGGGTAACATCCTGGTAAATCCCTCCCAGTCCCAAAGGGTAACATCCTGGTAAATCTCTCCCAGCCCCAGGGTAACATCCTGGTAAATCTCTCCCAGCCCCAGGGTAACATCCTGGTAAATCTCTCCTTGCCCCAATGGGTAATATCCTGGTAAATCTCTCCCAGCCCCAGGGTAACATCCTGGTAAATCTCTACCAGTCCCAGGGTAACATCCTGATAAATCTCTCCAGGGACAGGGTGACATCCAGGTAAATCTCTCCCAGCCCCAGGGTAACATCCTCGTACATCTCTCCCAGTCCCAGGGTAACATCCTGGTAAATCTCTCCCAGTCCCTGGGTAACATCCTGGTAAATCTCTCCAAGCCCCAAAGGGTAACATCCTGGTAAATCTCTCCCAGCCCTAAAGGGTAACATCCTGGTAAATCACTCCCAGCCCCAAAGGGTAACATCCTGGTAAATCTCTCCCAGTCCCAGGGTAACATCCTGGTAAATCTCTCCCAGCCCTAAAAGGTAACATCCTGGTAAATCTCTCCCAGTCCCAAAGGGTAACATCCTGGTAAATCTCTCCCAGCCGTAAAAGATAACATCCTGGTAAATCTCTCCCAGTCCCAGGGTAACATCCCGGTAAATCTCTCCCAGCCCTAAAAGGTAGCATCCTGGTAAATCTCTCCCAGTCCCAAAGGGTAACATCCTGGTAAATCTCTCCCAGCCCCAGGGGAACATCCTGGTAAATCTCTCCCAGCCCCAGGGTAACATCATGGTAAATCTCTCCCAGTCCCAGGGTGACAACCTGGTAAATCTCTCCCACCCCCAGGGTAACATTCTGGTATATCTCTCCCAGCTCCAAAGGGTAACATCCTGGTAAAACACTCCCATCCCCAGGGTAACAACCTGGTAAATCTCTCCCCGCTCCAAAGGGTAACATCCAGGTAAATCTCTCCCAGCCCCAGGGTAACATCCTGGTAAATCTCTCCCAGCCCCAGGGTAACATCCTGGTAAATCTCTCCCAGTCCCAAAAGGTAACATCCTGGTAAATCTCTCCCAGCCCCAATGGGTAACACCCTGGTAAATATCTCCCAGCCCTAGGGTAACATCCTGGTAAATCTCTCCCAGCCCTAAAGGGTAACATCCTGGTAAATCACTCCCAGCCCCAAAGGGTAACATCCTGGAAAATCTCTCCCAGCTCTAAAGAGGAACATCCTGGTGAATCTTTCCCAGTCCCAGAGGGTAACATCCTGGTAAATCTCTCCCAGTCCCAGGGTAACATCCTGGTAAATCTCTCCCAGCCCCAGGGTAACATCCTGGTAAATCTCTCCCAGCCCCAGGGTAACATCCTGGAAAATCTCTCCCAGCCCCAAAGGGTAACATCCTGGTAAATCTCTCCCAGTCCCAGGGTAATATCCTGGTAAATCTCTCTGAACCCCAGGGTAACATCCTTGTAAATCTCTCCCAGCCCCAAAGGGTAACATCCTGGTAAATCTCTCCCAGTCCCAGGGTAACATCCTGGTAAATCTCTCCCAGTCCCAGGGTAACATCCTGGTAAATCCCTCCCAGTCCCAAAGGGTAACATCCTGGTAAATCTCTCCCAGCCCCAGGGTAACATCCTGGTGAATCTCTCCCAGCCCCAGGGTAACATCCTGGTAAATCTCTCCCAGCCCCAGGGTAACATCCTGGTAAATCTGTCCTTGCCCCAAAGGGTAATATCCTGGTAAATCTCTCCCAGCCCCAGGGTAACATCCTGGTAAATCTCTACCAGTCCCAGGGTAACATCCTGATAAATCTCTCCAGGGACAGGGTGACATCCAGGTAAATCTCTCCCAGCCCCAGGGTAACATCCTCGTACATCTCTCCCAGTCCCAGGGTAACATCCTGGTAAATCTCTCCCAGTCCCAGGGTAACATCCTGGTAAATCTCTCCAAGCCCCAAAGGGTAACATCCTGGTAAATCTCTCCCAGCCCAAAAGGGTAACATCCTGGTAAATCACTCCCAGCCCCAAAGGGTAACATCCTGGTAAATCTCTCCCAGTCCCAGGGGAACATCCTGGTAAATCTCTCCCAGCCCTAAAAGGTAGCATCCTGGTAAATCTCTCCCAGTCCCAAAGGGTAACATCCTGGTAAATCTCTCCCAGCCCCAGGGGAACATCCTGGTAAATCTCTCCCAGCCCCAGGGTAACATCATGGTAAATCTCTCCCAGTCCCAGGGTGACAACCTGGTAAATCTCTCCCACCCCCAGGGTAACATTCTGGTATATCTCTCCCAGCTCCAAAGGGTAACATCCTGGTAAATCACTCCCATCCCCAGGGTAACAACCTGGTAAATCTCTCCCCGCTCCAAAGGGTAACATCCAGGTAAATCTCTCCCAGCCCCAGGGTAACATCCTGGTAAATCTCTCCCAGCCCCAGGGTAACATCCTGGTAAATCTCTCCCAGTCCCAAAAGGTAACATCCTGGTAAATCTCTCCCAGCCCCAATGGGTAACACCCTGGTAAATATCTCCCAGCCCTAGGGTAACATCCTGGCAAATCTCTCCCAGCCCTAAAGGGTAACATCCTGGTAAATCACTCCCAGCCCCAAAGGGTAACATCCTGGAAAATCTCTCCCAGCTCGAAAGAGGAACATCCTGGTGAATCTTTCCCAGTCCCAGAGGGTAACATCCTGGTAAATCTCTCCCAGTCCCAGGGTAACATCCTGGTAAATCTCTCCCAGCCCCAGGGGAACATCCTGGTAAATCTCTCCCAGCCCCAGGGTAACATCCTGGAAAATCTCTCCCAGCCCCAAAGGGTAACATCCTGGTAAATCTCTCCCAGTCCCAGGGTAATATCCTGGTAAATCTCTCTGAACCCCAGGGTAACATCCTTGTAAATCTCTCCCAGCCCCAAAGGGTAACATCCTGGTAAATCTCTCCCAGTCCCAGGGTAACATCCTGGTAAATCTCTCCCAGTCCCAGGGTAACATCCTGGTAAATCCCTCCCAGTCCCAAAGGGTAACATCCTGGTAAATCTCTCCCAGCCCCAGGGTAACATCCTGGTAAATCTCTCCCAGTCCCAGGGTAACATCCTGGTAAATCTCTCCCAGTCCCAGGGTAACATCCTGGTAAATCTCTCCCAGTCCCAGGGTAACATCCTGGTAAATCTCTCCCAGCCCCAAAGGGTAACATCCTGGTAAATCTCTCCCAGCCCTAAAGGGTAACATCCTGGTAAATCACTCCCAGCCCCAAAGGGTAACATCCTGGTAAATCTCTCCCAGTCCCAGGGTAACATCCTTGTAAATCTCTCCAGCCCTAAAAGGTAACATCCTGGTAAATCTCTCCCAGTCCCAAGGTAACATCCTGGTAAATCTCTCGCAGCCCCAAAGGGAAACATCCTGGTAAATCTCTCCCAGCCCCAGGGTAACATCTTGGTAAATCTCTCCCAGTCCCAAAGGGTAACATCCTGGTAAATCTCTGCCAGCCCCAAAGGGTAACATCCTGGTAAATCTCTCCCAGCCCCAAAGGGTAACATCCTGGTAAATCTCTCCCAGTCCCAAAGGGTAACATCCTGGTAAATCTCTCCCAGCCCCAGGGTAACATCCTGGTAAATCTCTCCCAGCCCCAGGGGAACATCCTGGTAAATCTCTCCCAGCCCCAGGGGAACATCCTGGTAAATCTCTCCCAGCCCCAGGGTAACATCATGGTAAATCTCTCCCAGTCCCAGGGTAACATCCTGGTAAATCTCTCCCAGCCCCAGGGTAACATTCTGGTAAATCTCTCCCAGCTCCAAAGGGTAACATCCTGGTAAATCACTCCCATCCCCAGGGTAACATCCTGGTAAATCTCTCCCCGCCCCAAAGGGTAACATCCAGGTAAATCTCTCCCAGCCCCAATGGATAACACCCTGGTAAATATCTCCCAGCCCTAGGGTAACATCCTGGTAAATCACTCCCAGCCCCAAAGGGTAACATCCTGGAAAATCTCTCCCAGCTCTAAAGAGTAACATCCTGGTGAATCTTTCCCTGTCCCAGAGGGTAACATCCTCGTAAATCTCTCCCAGTCCCAGGGTAACATCCTGGTAAATCTCTCCCAGCCCCAGGGTAACATCCTGGTAAATCTCTCCCAGCCCCAGGGTAACATCCTGGAAAATCTCTCCCAGCCCCAAAGGGTAACATTCTGGTAAATCTCTCCCAGTCCCAGGGTAACATCCTGGTAAATCTCTCAGAACCCCAGGGTAACATCCTTGTAAATCTCTCCCAGCCCCAAAGGGTAACATCCTGGTAAATCTCTCCCAGCCCCAAAGGGTAACATCCTGGTAAATCTCTCCCAGCCCCAAAGGGTAACATCCTGGTAAATCTCTCCCAGTCCCAGGGTAACATCCTGGTAAATCTCTCCCAGTCCCAAAGGGTAACATCCTGGTAAATCTCTCCCAGTCCCAGGGTAACATCCTGGTAAATCTCTCCCAGTCCCAGGGTAACATCCTGGTAAATCCCTCCCAGTCCCAAAGGGTAACATCCTGGTAAATCTCTCCCAGTCCCAGGGTAACATCCTGGTAAATCTCTCCTTGCCCCAAAGGGTAACATCCTGGTAAATCTCTCCCAGCCCCAGGGTAACATCCTGGTAAATCTCTCCCAGCCCCAGGGTAACATCCTGGTAATTCTCTCCCAGTCCCAGGGTAACATCCTGATAAATCTCTCCAGGGACAGGGTTACATCCAGGTACATCTCTCACAGCCCCAGGGTAACATCCTCGTTCATCTCTCCCAGTCCCAGGGTAACATCCTGGTAAATCTCTCCCAGTCCTAGGGTAACATCCTGGTAAATCTCTCCAAGCCCCAAAGGGTAACATCCTGGTAAATCTCTCCCAGCCCTAAAGGGTAACATCCTGGTAAATCACTCCCAGCCCCAAAGGGTAACATCCTGGTAAATCTCTCCCAGTCCCAGGGTAACATCCTGGTAAATCTCTCCAGCCCTAAAAGGTAACATCCTGGTAAATCTCTCCAAGCCCCAAAGGGTAACATCCTGGTAAATCTCTCCCAGCCCTAAAGGGTAACATCCTGGTAAATCACTCCCAGCCCCAAAGGGTAACATCCTGGTAAATCTCTCCCAGTCCCAGGGTAACATCCTGGTAAATCTCTCCAGCCCTAAAAGGTAACATCCTGGTAAATCTCTCCAAGCCCCAAAGGGTAACATTCTGGTAAATCACTCCCAGCCCCAGGGTAACATCCTGGTAAATCTCTCCCAGCCCCAGGGTAACATCCTGGTAAATCTCTCCCAGCCCCAGGGTAACATCCTGGTAAATCTCTCCCAGTCCCAAAGGGTAACATACTGGTAAATCTCTCCCAGCGCCAATGGGTAACATCCTGGTAAATCTCTCCCAGCCCCAGGGTAACATCCTGGTAAATCTCTCCCAGTCCCAAAGGGTAACATACTGGTAAATCTCTCCCAGCCCCAGGGTAACATCCTGGTAAATATCTCCCAGCCACAGGGTAACATCCTGGTAAATCTCTCCCAGCCCTAAAGGGTAACATCCTGGTAAATCTCTCCCAGCCCTAAAGGGTAACATCCTGGAAAATCTCTCCCAGCCCCAAAGGGTAACATCCTGGTAAATCTCTCCCAGTCCCAGGGTAACATCCTGGTAAATCTCTCCCAGCCCGAGGGTAACATCCTGGTAAATCTCTCTGAACCCCAGGGTAACATCCTGGTAAATCTCTCCCAGCCCCAAAGGGTAACATCCTGGTAAATCTCTCCTGTCCCAAAGGTTAACATCCTGGTAAATCTCTCCCAGCTCCAGGGTAACATCCTGGTAAATGTCTCCCAGTCCCAGGTTAACATCCTGGTAAATCTCTCCCAGCCCCAAAGGGTAACATCCTGGTAAATCTCTCCCAGCCCCAGGGTAACATCCTGGTAAATCTCTCCCAGCCCCAGGGTAACATCCTGGTAAATCTCTCCCTGCTCCAAAGGGTAACATCCTGGTAAATCACTCTCATCCCCAGGGTAACATCCTGGTAAATCTCTCCCAGCCCCAAAGGGTAACATCCTGGTAAATCTCTCCCAGCCCCAGAGTAACATCCTGGTAAATCTCTCCCAGCCCCAGGGTAACATTTTGGTAAATCTCTCTCAGCCCCAAAAGGGTAACATCCTGGTAAATCTCACCCAGCCCCAAAAGGGTAATATCCTGGTAAATCTCTCCCAGCCCCTAAGGGTAACATCCTGGTAAATCTCTCCCAGCCCCAGGGTAACATCCTGGTAAATCTCTCCCAGCCCCAAAAGGTAATATCCTGGTAAATCTCTCCCAGCCCCAGGGTAACATCCTGGTAAATCTCTCCCAGTCCCAGGGTAACATCCTGGTAAATCTCTCCCAGTCCCAAAGGGTAACATCCTGGTAAATCTCTCCCAGTCCCAGGGTAACATCCTGGTAAATCTCTCCCAGCCCCAAAAGGTAATATCCTGGTAAATCTCTCCCAGCCCCAAAGGGTAACATCCTGGTAAATCTCTCCCAGTCCCAGGGTAATATCCTGGTAAATCTCTCCCAGCCCCAAAGGGTAACATCCTGGTAAATCTCTCCCAGTCCCAGGGTAACATCCTGGTAAATCTCTCCCAGCCCCAAAGGGTAACATCCTGGTAAATCTCTCCAGTCCCAAAGGTTAACATCCTGGTAAATCTCTCCCAGCTCCAGGGTAACATCCTGGTAAATGTCTCCCAGTCCCAGGGTAACATCCTGGTAAATCTCTCACAGCCCCAGGGTAACATCCTGGTAAATCTCTCACCGGTCCCAGGGTAACATCCTGGTAAATCTCTCCCTGTTCCCAGGGTAACATCCTGGTAAATCTCTCCCAGCTCCAAAGGGTAACATCCTGGTAAATTACTCCCATCCCCAGGGTAACATCCTGGTAAATCTCTCCCAGCCCCAAAGGGTAACATGCTAGTAAATCTCTACCAGCCCCAAGGGGTAACATCCTGGTAAATCTCTCCCAGGCCCTGGGGAACATTCTAGTAAATCTCTCCCAGTCCCAGGGTAACATCCTGGTAAATCTCTCCCAGCCCCAAAGGGTAACATCCTGGTAAATATCTCCCAATCCCAGGGTAACATTTGGTAAATCTCTCCCAGTCCCAAAGGGTAACATCCTGGTAAATCTCTCCCAGCCCCAGGGTAACATTCTGGTAAATCTCTCCCAGTCCCAGGGTAACATCCTGGTAAATCTCTCCCAGTCCCAGGGTAACATCCTGGTAAATCTCTCCCAGTCCCAGGGTAACATTCTGGTAAATCTCTCCCAGTCCCAAAGGGTAACATCCTGGTAAATCTCTCCCAGTCCCAGCGTAACATCCTGGTAAATCTCTCCTTGCCCCAAAGGGTAACATCCTGGTAAATCTCTCCCAGCCCCAGGGTAACATCCTGGTAAATCTCTCCCAGCCCCAGGGAAACATTCTGGTAAATCTCTCCCAGCCCCAGGGTAACATCCTGGTAAATCTCTCCCAGTCCCAGGGTAACATCCTGGTAAATCTCTCCCAGTCCCAGGGTAACATCCTGGTAAATCTCTCCCAGCCCCAAAGGGTAACATCGTGGTAAATCTCTCCCAGCCCCAGGGTAACATCCTGGTAAATCTCTCCCAGTCCCAGGGTAACATCCTGGTAAATCTCTCCAGGTCCCAGGGTTACATCCAGGTAAATCTCTCCCAGTCCCAGGGTAACATCCTGGTAAATCTCTCCAAGCCCCAAAGGGTAACATCCTGGTAAATCTCTCCCAGCCCTAAAGGGTAACAACCTGGTAAATCTCTCCAGGTCCCAGGGTTACATCCTGGTAAATCTCTCCCAGCTCCAATGGGTAACATCCTGGTAAATCACTCCCATCCCCAGGGTAACATCCTGGTAAATCTCTCCCAGCTCCAATGGGTAACATCCTGGTAAATCACTCCCATCCCCAGGGTAACATCCTGGTAAATCTCTCCCAGCCCCAGGGTAACATCCTGGTAAATCTCTCCCAGCCCCAAAAGGTAATATCCTGGTAAATCTCTCCCAGCCCCAAAGGGTAACATCCTGGTAAATCTCTCCAGTCCCAAAAGGTAATATCCTGGTAAATCTCTCCCAGCCCCAAAGGGTAACATCCTGGTTAATCTCTCCTAGCCCCAAAGGGTAACATCCTGGTAAATCTCTCCCAGTCCCAGGGTAACATCCTGGTAAATCTCTCCCAGCCCGAGGGTAACATCCTGGTAAATCTCTCTGAACCCCAGGGTAACATCCTGGTAAATCTCTCCCAGCTCCAGGGTAACATCCTGGTAAATGTCTCCCAGTCCCAGGGTAACATCCTGGTAAATCACTCTCATCCCCAGGGTAACATCCTGGTAAATCTCTCTCAGCCCCAAAGGGTAACATCCTGGTAAATCTCTCCCAGCTCCAAAGGGTAACATCCTGGTAAATCACTCCCATCCCCAGGGTAACATCCTGGTAAATCTCTCCCAGTCCCAGGGTGACATCCTGGTAAATCTCTCCCAGCTCCAAAGGGTAACATCCTGGTAAATCTCTCCCAGCCCCAAAGGGTAACATCCTGGTAAATCTCTCCCAGCCCCAGGGTAACATCCTGGTAAATCTCTCCCTACCCCAAAAGGTAATATCCTGGTAAATCTCTCCCAGCCCCAAAGGGTAACATCCTGGTAAATCTCTCCCAGTCCCAGGGTAATATCCTGGTAAATGTCTCCCAGCCCCAAAGGGTAACATCCTGGTAAATCTCTCCCAGCCCCAGGGTAACATCCTGGTAAATCTCTCCCAGCCCCAAAGGGTAACATCCTGGTAAATCTCTCCAGTCCCAAAGGTTAACATCCTGGTAAATCTCTCCCAGCCCCAAAGGGTAACATCCTGGTAAATCTCTCCCAGCCCCAAAGGGTAACATCCTGGTAAATCTCTCCCAGCCCCAATGGGTAACATGCTAGTAAATCTCTACCAGCCCCAAGGGGTAACATCCTGCTAAATCTCTCCCAGTCCCAGGGTAACATCCTGGTAAATCTTTCCCAGCCCCAAAGGGTAACATCCTGGTAAATATATCCCAACCCCAGGGTAACATCCTGGTAAATCTCTCCCAGTCCCAAAGGGTAACATCCTGGTAAATCTCTCCCAGTCCCAGCGTAACATCCTGGTAAATCTCTCCCAGTCCCAGGGTAACATCCTGGTAAATCTCTCCCAGCCCCAGGGTAACATTCTGGTAAATCTCTCCCAGTCCCAGGGTAACATCCTGGTAAATCTCTCCCAGTCCCAGGGTAACATCCTGGTAAATCTCTCCCAGTCCCAGGGTAACATCCTGGTAAATCCCTCCCAGTCCCAAAGGGTAACATCCTGGTAAATCTCTCCCAGTCCCAGGGTAACATCCTGGTAAATCTCTCCCAGCCCCAGGGTAACATTCTGGTAAATCTCTCCCAGTCCCAGGGTAACATCCTGGTAAATCTCTCCTTGCCCCAAAGGGTAACATCCCGGTAAATCTCTCCCAGCCCCAGGGTAACATCCTGGTAAATCTCTCCAGGTCCCAGGGTTACATCCAGGTAAATCTCTCCCAGCTCCAGGGTAACATCCTCGTACA
Source organism: Chiloscyllium plagiosum (assembly GCF_037043375.1). Lineage (NCBI taxonomy): Eukaryota > Metazoa > Chordata > Chondrichthyes > Orectolobiformes > Hemiscylliidae > Chiloscyllium > Chiloscyllium plagiosum. The sequence continues at coordinate 43,256,449 of NW_028270179.1, forward strand.
TCTCTCCCAGTCCCAGGGTAACATCCTGGTAAATCTCTCCCAGTCCCAGGGTAACATCCTGGTAAATCTCTCCAAGCCCCAAAGGGTAACATCCTGGTAAATCTCTCCCAGCCCAAGGGTAACATCCTGGTAAATCTCTCCCAGTCCCAGGGTAACGTCCTGGTAAATCTCTCACCGATCCCAGGGTAACATCCTGGTAAATCTCTCCCTGTTCCCAGGGTAACATCCTGGTAAATCTCTCCCAGCTCCAAAGGGTATCATCCTGGTAAATCACTCCCATCCCCAGGGTAACATCCCGGTAAATCTCTCCCAGCCCCAAAGGGTAACATCCTGGTAAATCTCTCCCAGCCCCAGGGTAACATCCTGGTAAATCTCTCCCAGCCCCAAAAGGTAATATCCTGGTAAATCTCACCCAGCCCCAAAGGGTAACATCCTGGTAAATCTCTCCAGTCCCAAAAGGTAATATCCTGGTAAATCTCTCCCAGCCCCAAAGGGTAACATTCTGGTAAATCTCTCCAGTCCCAAAGGTTAACATCCTGGTAAATCTCTCCCAGCTCCAGGGTAATATCCTGGTAAATGTCTCCCAGTCCCTGGGTAACATCCTGGTAAATCTCTCCCAGCTCCAGGATAACATCCTGGTAAATCTCTTCCAGTCCCAGGGTAACATCCTGGTAAATCTCTCACCGGTCCCAGGGTAACATCCTGGTAAATCTCTCCCTGTTCCCAGGGTAACATCCTGGTAAATCTCTCCCAGCTCCAAATGGCAACATCCTGGTAAATCACTCCCATCCCCAGGGTAACATCCTGGTAAATCTCTCCCAGCCCCAACGGGTAACATCCTGGTAAATCTCTCCCAGCCCCAGTGTAACATCCTGGTAAATCTCTCCCAGCCCCAGGGTAACATTTTGGTAAATCTCTCCCAGCCCCAAAAGGTAATATCCTGGTAAATCTCTCCCAGCCCCAAAGGGTAACATCCTGGTAAATCTCTCCCAGCCCCAGGGTAACATCCTGGTAAATCTCTCCCAGCCCCAAAAGGTAATATCCTGGTAAATCTCTCCCAGCCCCAAAGGGTAACATCCTGGTAAATCTCTCCCAGTCCCAGGGTAATATCCTGGTAAATCTCTCCCAGCCCCAAAGGGTAACATCCTGGTAAATCTCTCCCAACTCCAAAGGGTAACATCCTGGTAAATCTCTCCCAGTCCCAGGGTAATATCCTGGTAAATCTCTCCCAGCCCCAAAGGGTAACATCCTGGTAAATCTCTCCCAGCCCCAAAGGGTAACATCCTGGTAAATCTCTCCAGTCCCAAAGGTTAACATCCTGGTAAATCTCTCCCAGCTCCAGGGTAACATCCTGGTAAATCTCTCCCAGCCCCAAAGGGTAACATCCTGGTAAATCTCTCCCAGCCCCAGGGTAACATCCTGGTAAATGTCTCCCAGTCCCAGGGTAACATCCTGGTAAATCTCTCACAGCCCCAGGGTAACATCCTGGTAAATCTCTCACCGGTCCCAGGGTAACATCCTGGTAAATCTCTCCCTGTTCCCAGGGTAACATCCTGGTAAATCTCTCCCAGCTCCAAAGGGTAACATCCTGGTAAATCACTCCCATCCCCAGGGTAACATCCTGGTAAATCTCTCCCAGCCCCAAAGGGTAACATCCTGGTAAATCTCTCCCAGCCCCAGAGTAACATCCTGGTAAATCTCTCCCAGCCCCAGGGTAACATTTTGGTAAATCTCTCCCAGCCCCAAAAGGTAATATCCTGGTAAATCTCTCCCAGCCCCAGGGTAACATCCTGGTAAATCTCTCCCAGCCCCAGAGTAACATCCTGGTAAATCTCTCCCAGCCCCAATGGGTAACATCCTGGTAAATCTCTCCCAGCCCCAATGGGTAACATGCAGGTAAATCTCTGCCAGTCCCAAAGGGTAACATCCTGGTAAATCTCTCCCAGTCCCAGGGTAACATCCTGGTAAATCTCTCCCAGTCCCAAAGGGTAACATCCTGGTAAATCTCTCCCAGCCCCAATGGGTAACATCCTGGTAAATCTCTCCCAGCCCCAGGGGAACATTCTGGTAAATCTCTCCCAGTCCCAGGGTAACATCCTGGTAAATCTCTCCCAGCCCCAAAGGGTAACATCCTGGTAAATATATCCCAACCCCAGGGTAACATCCTGGTAAATCTCTCCCAGTCCCAAAGGGTAACATCCTGGTAAATCTCTCCCAGTCCCAGGGTAATATCCTGGTAAATCTCTCCCAGTCCCAGCGTAACATCCTGGTAAATCTCTCCCAGCCCCAGGGTAACATTCTGGTAAATCTCTCCCAGTCCCAGGGTAACATCCTGGTAAATCTCTCCCAGTCCCAGGGTAACATCCTGGTAAATCTCTCCCAGTCCCAGGGTAACATCCTGGTAAATCCCTCCCAGTTCCAAAGGGTAACATCCTGGTAAATCTCTCCCAGTCCCAGGGTAACATCCTGGTAAATCTCTCCTTGCCCCAAAGGGTAACATCCTGGTAAATCTCTCCCAGCCCCAGGGTAACATCCTGGTAAATCTCTCCCAGCCCCAGGGTAACATCCTGGTAAATCTCTCCCAGTCCCAGGGTAACATCCTGGTAAATCTCTCCAGGTCCCAGGGTTACATCCAGGTAAATCTCTCCCAGCCCCAGGGTAACATCCTCGTACATCTCTCCCAGTCCCAGGGTAACATCCTGGTAAATCTCTCCCAGTCTCAGGGTAACATCCTGGTAAATCTCTCCAAGCCCCAAAGGGTAACATCCTGGTAAATCTCTCCCAGTCCCAAAGGGTAACATCCTGGTAAATCTCTCCCAGCCCTAAACGGTAACATCCTGGTAAATCTCTCCCAGCCCTAAAAGGTAACATCCTGGTAAATCTCTCCCAGTCCCAGGGTAACATCCTGGTAAATCTCTCCCAGTCCCAACGTGTCACATCCTGGTAACTCTCTCCCAGCCCTAATCCTTTGTACATTAACAGTGCAGAGGTAGTATCTGTGGGCTGTGTGTCTGCTTTTGCTCATGACACAGAGGGAGGTTGAGGGACTGATAGCATCGAGGTGGCGGGGGAAGGTTGTAGAGTGATTTGGACGGGCGCAGAGCAGCGTTGGAAATTGCGAGGCCGGGTGGATTTAGGGAGGTATGCCGTGTTGCGATCAAGGACTTGAAAACTCTGCAGTGCAATGAGACTCGCAGAAATCCTGTGCAGCACTATCTCAAATTTAACGTTCGGCTCTGGTGAGACCATGTTGTGCGAAGTTTTTGACGGTCGCTGTATCTCAGGACGGGGATGCACTGGGCCCGGGATCGTGTCCCAGAAGCGCCCAGTGGTGTTCAGAAGGATGGCCGATTTTAGGCGGCCAACCCACCCTAACATACACATCCCTGGGCACTATGGGACACTGTCCCCACGGCCGACCCACCCTAACCTACACATCCCTGGGCACTATGGGACACTGTCCCCACGGCCGACCCACCCTAACCTACACATCCCTGGGCACTATGGGACACTGTCCCCACGGCCAACCCACCCTAACCTACACATCCCTGGGCACTATGGGACACTGTCCCCACGGCCAACCCACCCTAACCTACACATCCCTGGACACTATGGGACAATTTGCCCACGGCCAACCTACCCTAACCTACACATCCCTGCTAACTATGGGATACTGTGCCCACGGCCAACCCACCCTAAACTACACATCCCTGGGCACTATGGAACACTGTGCCCACGGCCAACCCACCCTAACCTACACATATCCCTGGGCACTATGGGACAATTTCCCCACAGCCAACCCACCCTAACCTACACATCCCTGGGCACTATGCGACACTGTCCCCACGGCCAACCCACCCTAACCTACACATCCCTGGGCACTATGGGACACTGTCCCCACGGCCAACCCACCCTAACCTACACATCCCTGGGCACTATGGGACAATTTCCCATGGCCAAACCACCCTAACCTACACATCCCTGGGCCCTATGGGATACTGTCCCCACGGCCGACCCACCCTAACTTACACATCCCTGGGCACTATGGGATACTGTCCCCACGGCCAACCCACCCTGACCTACGCAACCCTGGGCACTATGGGATTATATTCCATGGCCAACCCACCCAAACCGACACATCCCTGGGGCACTATGGGACACTGTCCCCACGGCCGACCCACCCTCACCTACACACCCCTGGGCACTACGGGACAATTTCCCTACGGCCAACCCACCCTACGTACATATCCCTGGGCACAATGGGACTATTTCCCATGGCCAACCCATGATAACCTACACATCCCTGGGCATTATGGGACACTGTCCCCATGGCCAACCCACCCTAACCTACACATCCCTGGGCTCTATGGGACAATTTCCCTTGGCCAACCCACCCTAACCTACACATCCCTGGGCACTACGGGACAATTTCCCCACGGCCAACCAACCCAAACCGACACATCCCTGGGCACTATGGGACAAGTTCCCTTGGCCAACCCACCCTAACCGACACATCCCTCGGGCACTATAGGGCAATTTCCGCACGTTCAACCTACCCTAACGTACACATCCCTGGGCACTATGGGACTATTTCCCATGGCTAAGCCACCCTAACCTACACATCCCTGGGCATTATGGGTTTATTTCCCAAGGCCAACACACCCTAACCTACACATCCCTGGGCACTATGGGACAATTTCCCCACGGCCAACCCACCCTAACCTACACATCCATGGGCACTATGGGATACTGTCCCCACGGCCAACCCACCCAAACCTACACATCCCTGGGCTCGATGGGACACTGTCCCCACGGCCAACCCACCCTAACCTACACATCCCTGGGCACTATGGGACACTGTCCCCACAGCCAACACACCTTTACCTACACATCCCAGGGCACTATGGGACACTGTCCCCACGGCCAACCCACCCTAACCTACACATCCCTAGGGCGCTATGAGGCAATTTCCCCACGGCCAACCCACCCTAACGTACACATCCCTGGGCCCTATGGGATTATTTCCCATGGCCAACCCACCCTAACCTACACATCCCTGGGCACTCTGGGATTATTTCCCAAGGCCAACCCACCCTAACCTACACATTCCTGGGCACTATGGGACACTGTCCCCACGGCCAACCCACCCTAACCTACACATCCCTGGGCATTATTGGAAAATTTCCACTTGGCCAACCCACCCTAACCTACACATCCCTGGGCACTATGGGACACTGTCCCCACGGCCAACCCACCCTAACCTACACATCTCTGGTCACTATGGGACACTGTCCCCACAGCCAACACACCTTTACCTACACATCCCTGGGCACTATGGGCCAATTTCGCCATGGCCAACCCACCCTAACCGACACATCCCTGGGCACTATGGGGCACTGTCCCCAAGGCCAACCCACCCTAACCTACACATCTCTGGGGACTATGGGACACTGTCCACACGGCCAGCCCACCCTAACCTACACATCCCTGGGGACTATGGGACACTGTCCCCACGGCCAACCCACCCTAACCTACACATCCCTGGGGCACTATGGGACACTGTCCCCACGGCCAACCCACCCTAACCTACACATCCCTGGGCACTATGGGACACTGCCCCACGGCCAACCCACCCTAACCTACACATCCCTGGGCACTATGCGACACTGTCCCCACGGCCAACCCACCCTAACCTACACATCCCTGGGGCACTATGGGACACTGTCCCCACGGCCAACCCACCCTGACCTACACATCCCTGGGGCACTATGGGACACTGTCCCCACGGCCAACCCACCCTAACCTACACATCCCTGGGCACTATGGGACAATTTCCCCACGGCCAACCCACCCTAACCTACACATTCCTGGGCACTATGGGACACTGTCCCCACGGCCAACCCACCCTAACCTACACATCCCTGGGCATTATCGGAAAATTTCCACTTGGCCAACCCACCCTAACCTACACATCCCTGGGCACTATGGGACACTGTCCCCACGGCCAACCCACCCTAACCGACACAACCCTGGGCACTATGGGATTATATTCCATGGCCAACCCACCCTAACCTACACATCCCTGGGCACGACGGGACAATTTCCCTTGGCCAACCCACCTGAACCTACACATCCTTGGGCACTACTGGACAATTTTCCCACGGCCAACCAACCCAAACCGACACATCCCTGGGCACTATGGGACAAGTTCCCTTGGCCAACCCACCCTAACCGACACATCCCTCGGGCAATATAGGGCAATTTCCGCACGTTCAACCTACCCTAACGAACACATCCCTGGGCACTATGGGACTATTTCCCATGGCCAAGCCACCCTAACCTACACATCCTTGGGCATTATGGGTTTATTTCCCAAGGCCAACACACCCTAACCTACACATCCCTGGGCACTATGGGACAATTTCCCCACGGCAAACCCACCCTAACCTACACATCCATGGGCACTATGGGACAATTTCCGCTGGCCAACTCACCTTAACCTACACATCCCTGGGCACTATGGGACACTGTCCCCACGGCCCACCCACCCTAACCTACACATCCCTGGGCACCATGGGACATTTTCCCTACGGCCAACGCACCCTAAGCTACACATCCCTGGGCACTATGGGACACTGTCCCCATGGCCAACCCATGATAACCTACACATCCCTGGGCACTATGGGACACTGTCCCCACGGCCAACCCACCCTAACCTACACAACCCTGGGCACTATGGGATTATATTCCATGGCCAACCCACCCTAACCTACACATCCATGGGCACTATGGGACAATTTCCCTTGGCCCACCCACCCGAACCTACACATCCCTGGGCACTACGGGACAATTTTCCCACGGCCAACCAACCCAAACCGACACATCCCTGGGCACTATAGGACAAGTTCCCTTGGCCAACCCACCCTAACCGACACATCCCTGGGGCACTATAGGGCAATTTCCGCACGTTCAACCTACCCTAACGTACACATCCCTGGGCACTATGGCACTATTTCCCATGGCCAAGCCACCCTAACCAACACATCCCTGGGCATTATGGGTTTATTTCCCAAGGCCAACACACCCTAACCTACACATCCCTGGGCACTATGGGACAATTTCCCCACGGCAAACCCACCCTAACCTACACATCCATGGGCACTATGGGACACTGTCCCCAAGGCCAACCCACCCTAACCTATATATCCCGGTGCACTATGGGACAGTTCTCCACGGCCAGCCCACCCTAACCAACACGTCCCTGGGCACTATGGGACAATTCTCCACGGCCAGCCCACCCTAACCAACACGTCCCTGGGCACTATGGGACAATTCTCCACGGCCGACCCACCCTAACCAACACGTCCCTGGGCACTATGGGACAATTCTCCACGGCCGACCCACCCTAACCTACACATCCCTGGGCACTATGGGACAATTCTCCACGGCCGACCCACCCTAACCTACACATCCCTGGGCACTATGGGACACTGTCCCCACGGCCAACTCACCCTAACCTACACATCCCTGGGCACTATGGGACACTGTCCCCACGGCCAACCCACCCGAACCTACACATCCCTGGGCACTATGGGACACTGTCCCCACGGCCAACCCACCCTAACCTACACATCCCTGGGCACTATGGGACACTGTCCCCACGGCCAACCCACCCTATCCTACACATCCCTGGGCACTATGGGACACTGTCCCCACGGCCAACCCACCCTATCCTACACATCCCTGGGGCACTATGGGACACTGTCCCCACGGCCAACCCACCCTAACCTACACACCCCTGGGCACGACGGGACACTGTCCCCACGGCCAACGCACCCTAACCTACACACCCCTGGGCACTATGGGACACTGTCCCCACAGCCAACCAACCCTAACCTACACATCCCTGGGCACTACGGGACAATTTCCCCACGACGAACCCACCCTAACCTACACCTCCCAGGGCATTATGCGACAATTTCCCATGGCCTACCCACCCTAACCTACACATCCCTGGGTACTATGGGACACTGTCCCCATGGCCAACCCACCCTAACCTACACATCCCTGGGCACTATGGGACACTGTCCCCACGGCCAACCCACCCTAACCTACACATCCCTGGCCACTATGGGACACTGTCCCCATGGCCAACCCACCCTAACCTTCACATCCCTGGGCACTATGGGACACTGTCCCCACGGCCAACCCACCCTAACCTACACATCCCTGGGCACTATGGGACACTGTCCCCACGGCCAACCCACCCTAACCTACACATCCCTGGGCACTATGGGACACTGTCCCCAGGGCCAACCCACCCTAACCTACACATCCCTGGGCACTATGGGACACTGTCCCCACTGCCGACCCAGCCTAACCTACACATCCCTGGGCACTATGGGACACTGTCCCCATGGCCAACCAACCCTAACCTACACATCCCTGGGCACTATGGGACACTGTCCCCAGGGCCAACCCACCCTAACCTACACATCCCTGGGCACTATGGGGCACTGTCCTAACGGCCAACCCACCCTAACCTGCACATCCCTGGGCACTATGGGACACTGTCCCCATGGCCAACCAACCCTAACCTACACATCCCTGGGCACTATGGGACACTGTCCCCACGGCAAACTCACCCTAACCTACACATCCCTGGGGCACTATGGGACACTGTCCCCACGGCCAACCCAGCCTAACCTACACATCCCTGGGGCACTATGGGACACTGTCCCCACGGCCAACCCAGCCTAACCTACACATCCCTGGGCACTATGGGACACTGTCCCCATGGCCAACCAACCCTAACCTACACATCCCTGGGGCACTATGGGACACTGTCCCCACGGCCAACCCAGCCTAACCTACACATCCCTGGGCACTATGGGACACTGTCCCCATGGCCAACCAACCCTAACCTACACATCCCTGGGGCACTATGGGACACTGTCCCCACGGCCAACCCAGCCTAACCTACACATCCCTGGGCACTATGGGACACTGTCCCCATGGCCAACCAACCCTAACCTACACATCCCTGGGCACTATGGGACACTGTCCCCACGGCAAACTCACCCTAACCTACACATCCCTGGGCACTATGGGACACTGTCCCCACGGCAAACTCACCCTAACCTACACATCCCTGGGCACTATGGGACACTGTCCCCACGGCCGACCCACCCTAACCTACACATCCCCGGGCACTATGGGACACTGTCCCCACGGCCAACCCACCCTAACCTACACATCCCTGGGGCACTATGGGACACTGTCCCCACGGCCAACCCACCCTAACCTACACATCCCTGGGCACTATGGGACACTGTCCCCACGGCCAACCCACCCTAACCTACACATCCCTGGGCACTATGGGACACTGTCCCCACGGCCAACCCACCCTAACCTACACATCCCTGGGCACTATGGGACACTGTCCCCAGGGCCGACCCACCCTAACCTCCCCATCCCTGGGGCACTATGGGACACTGTCCCCACGGCCAACCCACCCTAACCTCCCCATCCTTGGGGCACTATGGGACACTGTCCCCACGGCCAACCCACCCTAACCTACACATCCCTGGGCACTATGGGACACTGTCCCCACGGCCAACTCACCCTAACCTACACATCCCTGGGCACTATGGGACATTTTATCGTTCTGACCTCTCTCTTTCTCTCTCTATCTCTCTCTCTCTCTCTGTCATTGACCCTGTCTCTCTCTCTCTCTGTCACTGGCCCTGTCTCTCTCTCTCTCTGTCACTGACCCTGTCTCTCTCTCTCTCTCTGTCACTGACCCTGTCTCTCTCTCTCTCTGTCACTGGCCCTGTCTCTCTCTCTCTCTCTGTCACTGACCCTGTCTCTCTCTCTCTCTCTGTCACTGACCCTGTCTCTCTCTCTCTCTGTCACTGACCCTGTCTCTCTCCCTCTCTCTGTCACTGATCCTGTCTCTCTCTCTCTCTCTCTCTCTCTGTCACTGACCCTGTCTCTCTCTCTCTCTCCCTCCGTCACTGACCCTGTCTCTCTCTCTCTCTGTCACTGGCCCTGTCTCTCTCTC